>NW_026294584.1:137429897-137651361 GCF_007827085.1 Peromyscus californicus insignis
CCCCTCTTTTTTTTTTAGACATGGTCTTTCTACACAGTCCTGGCTGGACTGGAACTCACTCTGTAGGACCAGGCTGGCCTCAAACAGAGCTCCACCTGCCTCTGCCCCCCACACCACCCCCACTGCCCCCAGTGCTGGGATTAAAGGCGTGTGCCCCCAGACTTGGGTTAGGACGCCTTTTTCTTTTCACCCTCTCCAACATCTTTTGTCAGATTTGTTGACAGCAGCCGTTCTGACTGGGGTGAGGTGGTGTACCACAGTAGTTTTAAGGTGCATTTCCCTCATGACTAGCGATACTGAAGAGTTAAAAAGTTATTGGCCATTCATGTTTCTTTCTTTCTTTCTTTCTTTTTTTTTTTTTTTTAACTGCCTATTCAGTTCATTTGCCCATTGTTGACTGATAATTTCATTCCCTTGGAATTTAATTTCTGCAATTCTTTATGAATTCTGGATACCAGCCCCTTGTCTGAGGTGTTGCTGGCAGATTTCCTACCATTCTGTGGATTTCCTGTTAATTCTGTTGATCATTTCCTCTGCTAGATAGAAACTTACGTTCCGTGTGCTCCCCTGTGTCGATACTTGGAACTCTTAGTCTGTCAGGGTGGCCCCGAACTTGCTTCGATCCTCCTGCTTTGCCTCTGGAGTCTGGGATGACAGGAGTATGTCACTTCACAGGGCTGGGATTTTCTAATTAGGGGATTAATCCCAGTTTCGAGAGCGGAGCCCTCATGACTTAAACACCTCCCAAAGACATCCACGCTACCATCACCTTGACCGTGAGGATTTCATCAGATGAGCTTTGAGAGCAGCCAAACATTCCAACCATAACAAGTGTTAGGGAAGGCAAAGGAAAACCTGAGGTTTTAGTATTTAGGAGGTCGAAGCGGGACGATCACAAGTTCAAGTCTAGCCTGGGCAACTTAGCGAGAGCCTGAAAAAGAAAAAAGAAAGAAAGAAGAAGGTGAAGAGGCGAGGAGTGGTACTCGAGAGACAGAGCAGATGGATCTCTGTGAGTTCAAGGCCAGCCTGGTCTACACAGAGAGTTCCAGGCCAGCAAGGGCTACATAGTGAGATTCTGTCTCAACCAAAAAAAAAAAAGGAAAGAAAATAAGATATATAAGGTGGCCATATTAAATATAGCAATATTCTTCAATGGATAAACGTTTTCATTTATATGGTTATACTAAATAAATTAGTATTTTGTGTGTTATAAAGAACTAAGGGCATACAATCTCTGCAGCCTCAAAAATATTCCTGAAGACAGCTTTTATTGGTTTGTTTAATAAAAATGAAATTTTATAGTAAGGCAGCATTAGTCTCATATGCTCCACTTAGGGTATGACAGCAATGTTTATTATTTCAGGCCTAATGAGGATTAATTAGTAATGTCTTAATGGTTCTGATGGGAAACACACTGGTCAGGAGGTTTTCTGGGACAATAAATGAAACCATGAGAAGGAAAGCAAAAATCCATTTCATCTGGCTCAGCCTTCTCAAGGGCTAGTCCTTGGGACTGGGTGGGTGGCTTGGTGACAGAGAGCTTGCCTGGCCTTCTCCAGGCCCTGGTTAATGCCCAGGACTGCAGATTCCTTCTCCAGGAGACACAGGCATGTCTTGAGTACTGGGTATACTACACTTCGAGTGTTTTATTTTGTTTGACACAGTCTCGTGTAGCCCAGGCTGGCTTGTAATCCTCTTCCTTGAACTCCCGTGTACTGTGATCCCAAGCCTGCCCCCCCATGCCCAGCCACACCGTATATATTTTTCAGTCTGTACTGTACAGGCAGTGGTCAGGGTTGACTGGGGAAGGGGGCTGCAGTCCGATTTAACAACAACCAAAAAGGAGAAAAACAGATGTCCAGGAAGAGCTCCCTGTACTTGGGAAAGTTAACACACTCTTGCCTCCTTGCACCTAAAAGTCTAATGCTTTAAATACTCTGTTATCACCACCTCCACCGGAATTGTCCAGGGAGTCTGTGACAGCTCGCCCTGGAATGCTGCCTTGTGAACAGAACAAGTCTTCCTTGCTTCCCTTTCTCAAGAGTTTCTCCTTCTTCCCACTCAGAGTTCCTCAGCTCACGGTCACTGACTTAACCACCAGTCTATCTTGACAAGACTAGGAAATGGGTCGGACATAGCTGAGTGGTAGGAGGCTAGCCTAGCACTCCTGAGGCCCTAGGTTCCCTCTCCAGCACCACACGTAATGAAAACTCCTACTGAGTGGAGATCCAGGAGGAGAGACAGGATTCCAGAGGGAGAAAAGATGAGATTCCTACAGCAGTCCTGAGGGCAGAACTACCATCTCTGGGCAAACGTGACAGCTGGACTGTGGGCTATCTTCCGGGGAGCCTGGAGTGATCCTTCTCTTGGGCGGTGTGTTTGAAGTGTGGAAGAAATGTCATCTCAGCAGACATGGGACTTGTACTGAGGAAGTTTCCTTCCTCTCATTTTTATTTTATTTTATTTATTTGTTTATGTTTTGTTTTGTTTTGTTTCTCCATACAGGGTTTCTCTGGGTAGCCCTGACTGTTCTGGAACTCAAGCTTAGAACCAGGCTGGCCTTGAATTCCGAGGTCCTCCTGCCTCTGCCTCCTGAGTGCTGGGATCAAAGTCGTGCACCACCAACTGTCCAACCAGAGTTTCCTTTGAGATGCAGTGGTGTTTGTGCACAGGCTATACATAGAAACTAGGAATGCTAGACAAGGTCTCTACCTCTGCATCACATCCTCCCTGTACAGGCCTTTTCTGTAGGATCACTTCCAGTAATTTCTCCCTTTTTGAACAACCCACAACTACAAAGAGCATGTTTCTTGTGTAAGGGAAACAGTCAAGTTTATACAATATTGAAGAACTATCCTTCTAGCATCCTTCTGAAACAGGAAAAGAGGTTTAAAGCCAGCCTGTGCTACACAACACCCTTTCCATAGGGAAAGAAAGAAGAAATATATTTCCAGAATGTTCCAGAATGTTCCTGATAGGCTGGTCTCAGAGAACTCTGCAAAAAGATTTTTTTTTTTTTTTTTTTTTTTTTTTTTTTTTTGGTTTTTCAAGACAGGGTTTCTCTGTGTAGCTTTGCGCCTTTCCTGGATCTCGCTCTGTAGACCAGGCTGGCCTCAAACTCACAGAGATCCGCCTGGCTCTGCCTCCCGAGTACTGGGATTAAAGGTGTGTTGCAGCGCAAAAAGAACTTTTAAAATATTTTTAAAGTATTAATTAATTAATCCAAGCATTCTGGAGGCAGAGGCAGGTGGATCTCTATGAGTTCCAGGCCAGCCTGAACTACAGAATGAGTTCCAGGACAGCCAGGGCTACACAGAGAGACCTTGTCTAACAACAGCAATAAAAAAAACCCTGAACAAATGTTAACTGAATGAAAAAAAAGAAAGAAAAAGGAAGGCTAGGTATGATGGAGGAGAAAGTTTATTGTAGATAAAAGGGAGAGCATAGTCAGAAGCAGAGACATCTGGGGGAGTCCAGAGTGGACATGACCCTGAGCCATGTGAGGAGAGGGGAACCAGGTGCAGCAGCCAGGAGGGCAAAGGTGAAAGGGGGCAGGTAGCCAAAATGTCTGGATTACACAGGGAAGAGCCTCTGGGGGAAGGGCAGCCCAGTCCTGGGCTGGAGTTCAGGGTAGAAGGCAGGGTATGCCAGTCATACCCTGTAACAGGTAGGGACTGAGGGATGCTGGGAGAACCTGGCAGTCAGGTCCAACTTGGTATGTTAAATAGGTACCTCTGAGCCTAGCAGTGGGGGCTCAGTCCTTTAATCCCAGCACTTGGAAGGCAGAGGCAGGTGGATCTCTGGGAGTTCAAGGCCAGCCTGGTCTACAGAGTGAGTTCCACGACAGCCAGGACTGTTATACAGAGAAACCCTGTCTCAAAAAAACCAGAGGGGAAAAAAGGTACCTCCGTGATTTGTCCCAGGATTTTAACAGCAACTAATATAACACTTGGCAAATTGATATGCTATTGGTCAAAACCTTATATATCACGAAGGAAGTAAAAATATTGCCAGATAAAATATGGTCTTTATGCCAGGCATGGTGGTGTACACCTCAGATCTCTGTGAATTTGAGGTCAACCTGGTCTACAAAGTGAGTTCCAGGGCAGCCAGGGCTACATAGTGAGACCCTGTCAAAAAGAAAAAAAAAAAGCATGTGCCAATTGCCAGTTTTTCTTTTGAAACATTTTTATTGCACTTATGTGTTTGTTGGAGGGAGATCCCAATCATGTGTGTAAAAGCATCATGTTAATGGACAGGTTGTGGGAGTCAGTCCTCTCTTTCTACCTTGTAGGTCTCCAGGATCAAACCCGAATAACCAGACTGGAAGCAAATCCTTTCACCTGCCGAGCCGTCTGCTGAGAACTGAACCAAGGGCCTTGCATAGGTTAGACCAGTGCTCTACCACCAAGCTCTATCTCAGCCCTTGATCTTTAGAGACAAGGTCACTATGTACCCCAAGCTATCGTCTTTTTATTTTTTAATTTTTTATTTTATGTGCATAGGTGTTTTTCCTGCATGTATTTCTGTGTACTTTGAGAATGCCTGGTACTGACAGATGCCAGAAGAGGGCATTAGATGGTCTGGAACTAGAGACAGACAATTGTGAGCCACCAAGCAGGTTCTAGGAATTAAACCCAGGTCCCCTAGAAGAGCAGCCAGTACTCTTAACCATTGAGCAGTCTCTCTGTCTCATATTCTTTTTTTAAATTATTATATTTTATTTATTTTTTTTTAAAGATTTATTTATTTATCATGTATACAGTGTTCTGTTTGCATGTATCCCTGCAGGCCAGAAGAGGGAGCCAGATCTCATTACAGATGGTTGTGAGCCAATATATGGGTGCTGGGAATTGAACTCAGGACCTCTGGAAGAGCAGTCAGTGTTCTTAACCTCTGAGCCATCTCTCCAGCCCTATTATATTTTATTTTATGTGCTTGAGTATTTTGCTTGAATATCAGATTCCCTAGAACTGGAGATAGAGACAGTTGTGAACTGTCTTGTGGGTGCTGGGAATTGAACCCAGGTCCTCTGAAGGAGAAGCAAATGCTTGTGACCACTAAACCATCGCTCTAGGCCAAAAGTAATTTTAATTTTTTTAGGATGCTTGGGAGATATGAAAAAAACCTGAGACAATGTGACGGAGAGTTTCCATATACCACATGCCCAGTTTCTCATGTTAATAACACCATACATGGCCACGGTTAAGGAATAAATAAACTAACACTGAAGACAATCAATACTTTATTCAAATGTCTTTAATTTTTAACCTAATGTTCTTTTTCTGTTGCAGCATTTACACAAGATTCCTCACTACATTTAGAAGTCAGATTTCCTTAGACTTCCATTGGCTGGCACTTTCCTTATGTTAATAATCTTGAAAGAGGAGTACTGATTATATATGGATGCATGTATAAATTATTGCTCATGTATGTATGAATTACTGGTTGTGTGTGTATATATGAGTGAATGCCCCTGCTTTGGATATTTGTCTGATATTTTTCCCATGGTAAATTGGCCTTTGGATTTGTGTACAAAAACCAGAGGCAGGCTGGAGAGATGGCTCAGCGGTTAAGAGCACTGGCTGCTCTTCCAGAGGTCCTGAGTTCAATTCCCCAGCAACCACATGGTGGCTCACAACCATCTATAGTGGGATCTGGTGCCCTTTTCTGGCAAGCAGACAGAACACTGTATACATAATAAATAAATAAATCTTTAAAGAAAAAAAACAGAGGCATAAAGTTCTACTTTTATCGATTCATTTCAAGGAGACAGACACATGAGTGTGCTTACTGCTGTATCCGTTGACCTGAATCCCTTGGCCGTGTTTATTACATCTCTGTAGTCTTGTTCAGAAGAAAGAATCTGAACGCACCCACCACTCAGGAGTGAGAGTTAAACTGTGCCATTTTTATTTATAGCTTCTTTTTATTTATTATTTTATTTATGTATGTGTGTGTGTGTGCATGAGTGTCCATGCACCACATGCTTGCAGAAGCCTGTGGAGGCCGGAGGGTACCTGATCCCCTGGAACTGGAGTTTCATGTCAGTGAGTCACCTGATGTGGATGCTGGGAATTGAACTCGGGTCCTCTGTAAGAGCAGCAAGTGTGCACTTACCCTCTGAGCCATCTCCCTGGCTCTGCGTCGTTTTTAACATAATATCTGGTAATCAGCTGAAAATAATTAGACAGTAACAAGACAGGATCTGGGTCCAGCAATGGCTTAGTGGGTAAAGAAAGACCCTTGTCGCCAACCCTGACAACCCGAATTCGATCCCAGAAAACCCACACTGGAGAGAACCGACTCTCCCAGATTGTCCTTTGGCCTCCCTCCATATGTATGCTGTGACCTGGACACCCACACACACAAGTAAATACATGTAATAAAAATGACTTAAAACAGAAAATGAAATAAGTCCAGGCTGAGGCTGAGGATGTGGTTCAGTTGGTGGAGTGTTTGCTCGGCATCTGTGAAGCCGGGATTCCATCTCCATACCATATAAGCCAGGCACGATGGCACAGACCAGGCACGATGGCACAGACCAGGCATGATGGCACAGACCAGGCGTGGTGGCACAGACCAGGCATGGTGGCACAGACCAGGCATGGTGGCACATGCCTGTGCTCCCAGCACTCTGGAGGAGATGGACACAAGAGGATCAGAGTTTAAAGTCGTCCTCAGCTGCATAATGAATTAGAGGCCAGCCTGGGATACTTGAGATCCTGTATAAAACAATTAATTAATCAATCAATCAGTCAATCAGTCTAGGCTCAGACTTAGCTACCTATAAATAACTAAGACGTTCCAGGTTATAACCACAAGGATGAAATTTTTGTGCGGAGGACACAGACTCATGCTGACTCTCCCTTTGAGATGTATCACCTGCCCCCTTCCACCACGCAGACTACAAGCGAAGCACCCTTGAGGCTCACTAAGGGTCTTGAGTCCCCTGCAAGTGTCTGCCTGAACCACTAGCCTTTTTTGGGATAATTGAGACTGAAGTGACTATAAACCCTAGGTATGAGCCAATATGGAGGCAGGCATGCACTTGGGAGCCTGAGACAGAAGGACAACTTCAGTCCAGCAATTCAAGGCCATCCTGGACACGCCACAGTCAGACTCCTTCTCAAAAATGGGAGGAGAGACAGAGACGACGGGGGGGGGGGGGGGGGGGGATGTATGGGATCCAAATGGGGTCAGCTATCCCTATGAAAGCTTCTGAGACTACTTAACACCCCCATTTCTCCTGAGAAAACTCCCCCAATCCTACAGTCTCTGCTGCCTGTATCCCTTCCAAGAATGCACCTGCACCTGCCCAGAATGAACTCAGTGGCTTAGTGGTCCCAGAGGCTCTTGTTCTCATCGTTGAAAAGAACTCAAAGGCAGATGAATAGGGAGACAGGCAGCAGAATCCATTTCCCGAAACAAATGCAAAAGTTACTGTCCAAAGGGGAGGCTCTGACTAAGTAGCAAAGTGCCTGCACTCTCTGGGCAGACGTAGAGGCTGCAGGGAGATGTACTCATCTATGCACATAATTATGGAATTGTGGGATTGGGAGGAAAGTCACAGGAACTCAGCGAGGACCAGTAGTTTTGTGAGACCAAAATGAGCCATCTTAGAAATAAGACCAGAATGCCTTCACCCAAAAACCTAAGGCCTAAGATTTCCCCTTCTAGGAATAGGCCAATAGTTACTGAAACAAGTCAGTTCAGATTCCAGAAACCAGGAAGTGTAAAAGTACAGAGTCACAAGATAGTCACGAGGTAATGCCTGCTGGACTATGGGATGTCCTCTCCTGGTTTCCAGGGTAACTGACCACAGAAATGCCCCCACCTGAGGGCAGCCAATGAGAAATGGTGGCTGGCAACCACTCCCTTAGAAGTAATTTCTAGAATCCCCTAGAAGCGAGCCAATCAGAATTGTACCCGTACTAGCACCCCTAAATAATGTAACCTTGTGATTTTTCCCTTTAAAAACTGAGCTTTCGGAGCCGGGTGGTGGTGGCGCACGCCTTTAATCCCAGCACTCGGGAGGCAGAGCCAGGCGGATCTCTGTGAGTTCGAGGCCAGCCTGGACTACCAAGTGAGTTCCAGGAAAGGCGCAAAGCTACACAGAGAAACCCTGTCTCGAAAAACCAAAAAAAAAAAAAAATAAAACTGAGCTTTCAGACAGGCGGGCACTTCCCTCCAGCCTCCACTGCGTTGGATGTATTGGACAAAGTCCCTGCCTAGACTTGTATTGCTTTTGGATATCCAGAATTAAACCTTGCTTTTGCATTCCGGCATGCTCGTCTTTGGTGGTCTCTCTGGGGGGTCGCGATCTGGGCACAACAGTTTAACCCAACATGTTTTTTTGTTTGTTTGTTGGTTGGTTGGTTGGTTGGTTGGTTGGTTGGTTTTTTTCCAGAAGCAAGTTAGGAAGCTGGAGAGAAACCAGGGCATAAAACCAGATTGCTAATGAGATGTTAATAAAGCCCTGGCTGAACTTCACAAGGTAGGAGTTCCCTGCAGAGCACTGCTGAATCCAATGGCAGAACCTGTGTCTGGAGAAGGCAAGTTAAATCGGTTATTTCATTGTTTCTGTCTACTGCCCATGCATGTCACTTTCAGGCTTGTCGTGGGACATTTGATCACACTATGAACCCTGAGATTGCATTATTTAAATAAAATCAACCACAGGTCGATAGGCCCGAGCAAGCAACCAGCTGACTGGAAGTAACCATAGAAAGTGAGGAAAAGTCGGGAGGTGGGAGAGAGAGGAACAGGAAGTAGAAAGGAGGAGCATCGGATTGGAGTTTTGTTTCAGACAACGTGGGAGAGAGCTTCCTTTCTGGAACAACAGCAAAGGAGGAAAGTTAGCTGGTGCATTCTCTGCCTCTCTGAGCTAGCAGGTTTCACCCCAGCATCTGGCTCCCAAGTCTTTGTTGGTAAAATAAAAAAATAGAGACTTAGTCAAACATTCGCCTCCCTGCGTGGAGGAGGCTGAGGCAGCTGCAGAGGCAGGGGTTCAGGTGCAGCCGCTGGGCAGCAGACAAAACAGCACAGTCCAAGGTACCACATGTCCCTCTCAGGACCAGATCCATGGCCTCTGGCCCCAAGACGGCTCTAGCAGCTCTTCCGGGGGCAGTTCTGGCAGCCTTTCAGAGCTGTGGAGTTTGGGATCATGAGGCTGCCTGCCCCAGCCTTTTCAGCCTTATCCGGGGAAATGGAGCAATGCTCTAGAGAAGGCGCCAGCTGCGGCTGCTTTGCGGGTGGGAGTCCGAGGAAGGGAGAGGGGACCGGATGTCAGGGCGCCTGGACTTCAGTGACTTCCTCAGTGGTGGGCCAGCCCTGTGTTCTGGGCTCATATGAAACTTCAAATGACAATTCTCTTCAACTTGCCCATAACAACAAAAACAAAATGTCAACAGAACTAAAAACTAGAACACAATACTAGTACTGAAGGATAAAATTAAAACTGATTTTGTGTGAGCCAATGAGACAGTTCAGTGGGTAAAGGGGGAAAGGCCACCAAGCCCGACAACCTGAGTTCAGTCTAGCCCACCTGCATGGTGCAGTGACTCCCTAAGTTGTCTTCTGGTAGGTGTGTTCCCTGCACATCACACACACAATTAAGCTGCTGCTTATTTATACGTTTTATGTATGTGGGTATTTTGTCTGCAGGTGTGCCGACCACCAGAAGGGGGCATCAGATCCCATGAGACTGCAGTTACAGACGGCTGCAAGCCAGCATGTGGTGCTGGGAATTGAGTTCGGAAGCCCGGAAGAGCCCTAGCCAGGCTTCTTAGCCACTGAACTATCTCTCCAGCCCCTCGTTAAAGCTCTTTAGATGGGGTTTAGACTAAATGTGTTAAGACAGCTGCTGGGGGTGGGAAGGTGGGAAGCTTGATACTATCTGGAAACAGAAAATGAGGTGGTTGAACAAATATAGGATCTGAATTCGACTTGAGGACCTGGGCATGGTGTGTGGGGACACTTGTCATCTCAGCACTCTGGCAGCTGAGGCAGGAGGACCACGGGTTCTAGAAGCCAGTCCGAACTGCACTGTGGGACCCGTCTCCAAAAAGTAAAAAGGGAGAGAGGAAGGAGGAGGAGGAGAGAAAACCCACAGGGGAAGCTGGGATTAGAGGAAGTGTGTGACCCCTTGGAGGCCTTTGAGATGTGATGTGAGTGTTGTGCCCAAATCATTGAGCATTTATTGTCCATTATTACTTAGCAGCAGCTATTTCTGGGGATACAATCACTCTGAAGTGAGACCTTTGCCCACACCAATTTTTCATGATTGTTCAAAACCTTTTACAGACATATTGATGTAACTCTGTTATGGTGGGTTTTGGGAATTTCCCAGAAACAGTAAGAAGAAATGGTGCAGATGATTAAGCTATTAAGAATGCTTTTCTTGTGGGGGGGCAGTGGTGGTGCACTCCTTTAATCCTAGCATTCGGGAGACAGAATCTCTGAGTTTGAGGCCAGTCTGGTCTAAAAATCCAGTTCCAGGAAAAGCAGGGTTACATAGGGAAACCCTATCTTAAAAAGCTAAACAAACAAAAAGAATGTTACTCTTTTTTTTTTAAGTTGACAGGGTTTTGGGGGTTGTTTGTTTGTTTGTTTGGTTGGTTGGTTGGTTGGTTGGTTTTTTGAGACAGGGTTTCTCTGTGTAGCTTTGGAGCCTGTCCTGGAATTCACTCTGTAGCCCAGGCTGGCCTTGAACTCACAGAGATCCGCCTGGCTCTGCGCCACCACCCAGTTTTGTATTGTTATTTTTGTTTTTCACTTTTGAGAGAGAGAGAACATTAAGTTGGATGGGTT
Source organism: Peromyscus californicus insignis (assembly GCF_007827085.1). Lineage (NCBI taxonomy): Eukaryota > Metazoa > Chordata > Mammalia > Rodentia > Cricetidae > Peromyscus > Peromyscus californicus. Next base: position 137,440,710 of record NW_026294584.1, read on the forward strand.
GGATTGGGGAAGAATTAGGGGAGGATAAAGTATGATCAAAACCTATTGCTTGGGAAAACTCAGATATGGTGGCACACATCTTTAATCTCCGCACTCAGGGAGGCAGAGGCAGCTGGGTCTCCTGAGAGCTGCAGGCCAGTCTGATCTACCTAGCGAGTTGCAGGACACCAGGACTGTATACTGAGGCCATGTCTTAATTTGAAAAAAAAAAAAAAAAAGATTTATTTTGGATCATGGCTTCAGAGGTTCGAGTCTACGGTCACTGGTACCATTGCTTAATAGTCCTGTGACAGGCAGAAACATCACTTTAGAAGACTCTAACAGGGGAAAGTTGGTCACCTCTTAGGTGATAATGAATGAGAGAGGAACCAGCACAAGCGGTATCCTTAGAGGACAGGCCCAGAGTTCCCTACGTCGTCCACCTAGACCCCATCCCTTGCTTCTACCATCTCCCAATGATGCCATCAGGTTATGAGTACTTCAACAGATTAACACATCAGGAGTCAGAGCCTCCATGATCCAATCACTTCCTTAAGGTCCCACATTGCACTGTCCACAGATACATTCATCTTGGGGTGCGGTATCCAAACCACAGAACCAATCTACGCGTTCAGTCAGCCGGCTCTGTTCTTTTGTCTTTCAGACACAAGGCAGCTGCCCCAGCACCAGTTTTAAGTAACTTATTAACTGCCAGGAAAGATTTATAATGGACACTTTCTCTCCTTTCTTTGTAGTTCTAGAGGAAGAAAATAGCTTCTTAAATTTCCATGATCCTTTGTGTGTGTGGTCCATGTACACTAACATGTGATAGCTATTCTTGGTTGTCAACTTGACCTACATCTGGAACTAAAACTCAAAAATGGAGGATACACACCGGGTGGTGGTGGTGGCGCACTCTTCCAGCACTCAGGAGTCAGAGGTAGGTCGTTCAAGGCTAGCCTGGCCTGCAGAGTGAATTTCAAGACAGCCAGGGCCTACACAGAAACCCTGTCTTGAAAAAAATAAAATTAAATCAATAGAAAAAAGAGGGCACACCTGTGAGGACACACACACACCCCCACACCACCACCCCACCATCCCCACCCCACCCCCGCTTAATTTGAAGTCAGAAGATCCACTTCTAATCAGAATCATAGAGTTAGGAAGATGTCTTAGGGTTCTACTCTTGTGAAGAGACACCGTGACCACAGCAACTCTTATAAATGAAAACATTCTATTGGGACTTGCTAACAGTTCAGAAATACAGACCATTATTGTGGGAAGCATGGCGGCATGCAGGCAGATGTGGTGCTGCAGAAGTAACTGAGAGTTCTACATCTGGATCTGCAGACAGCAAGAAGGGAGATTGAATTACACTAGGCCTGGCTTGAGCTTCTGGGACCTCAAAGCCTGCCCCACAGTGACACACTTCCTCCAACAAGCCACACCTACTCCAACAAGGCCTATGAGTGCCACTCTCCAAGGGCCTGTTGGGGCCATTTTCCTTCACACCGCAGAAGACACATCTTTAATCTGGGCCACACCCTCTGCCGGAAGCCTGTATAAGGGCATGGAAAGGAGCCCTTTGCTCTTTGCCCGCTTGCCCTCGCCTTGCTAGGAAACCCGTTCCTTCACTGGCATTAGAGCCAACTTTGGGATTCCAGCATCTACTGAAGACCAGCTGTACATCCAGCCTCACATCCAGCCTCACAGACTGAGAATGATCCGGATTCTTGGATTCGTAGCCAGCCTCTATTGGATTAGCGAGACTGCAACCTGTAAGCAAATCCGCCCCCCACCCCACCCCTCCCACCCCCCCACCCCCCACCCCCCGCGCGCTTTTTTTTTTTTCAGAGCTGAGGACCGAACCTAGCACCTTGCAACCCAGGGCCTTGCGCTTGCTAGGCAAACGCTCTACCACTGAGCTAAATCCCCAACCCCAAGCAAACCCCTTTTATGTATGCCTGTGTATTAGGTTCTCTAGAGCAAAAGTTCTCAACCTTTGTAATAATGTTTTGACCCTTTAATACAGCTCCTCATGCTGTGCTGACCCCCAGCCATAAGATTATTTCGTTGCTACTTCATAACTGTAGTTTTGCTACAGTTCTGAATTGTAATGCAAATATCTCGTGTGCGCCTGGCGGTGGTGGCTCACGCCTTTAATCCTAGCACTTGGGAGGCAGAGGCAAGGCAGATCTCTGTGAGTTCAAGGCCAGCTTGATTTACAGAGTGAGTTTCAGGACAGCCAGGGCTGTTACACAGAGAAACCTGTCTGAAAAACCTGGTGTGCAGGATATCTGATATGCAATTCCTGTGAAGGAGTTTCATCCCATAGGTTGAGAACCGCTGGTTTAGGGCTTGGAGACACATGCCAAGTTGTCCCAGCACCCAAGAGGTAGAAGCTGGAGGATCACTTGAGACCCGGTTAAATCGAGCTTAGGCAACATAATAGGGCGGGTCTCAAGCAAATGACAAATAACAGATTTAGTACTATTGTAAGGTACTCTGAGGGTGGAGAGGTCTTGGTGTTTGGGGGTGGGGCCTTTGGAGATTGATAGGATTGTATACGTCATCGTTAGGGTTTGGCCTCTGTGATTGAATTCTGGTGGTTCCTATGAGTAGAGCTAGAGAGCTGAAGTACTGTGACAGTCATACACAGCTTCAGGATTCTCCAGAGAGCTGAAGTACTGTGACAGTCATACACAGCTTCAGGATTCTCCAGAGACAAGACCACCCTCCGTTGGGAGTCTTCTGACCTTTCACATCCAGAACCGTGAGCTGAAACGATTTTTTTCTTTATAATTCAGAAGGCAGTGATACTGTGTAATTAGTAACATAAAACCGGGGAAAACATGGGTTTTGCTGAGTCCCTCCTCATCTTGATTTCATTTATATTTTCCTCATAGTTTCAGTGTTTTTTTTTTTTTAAATATATAATGTAAATCTAAGCAAAGTTACCCAAACTTTCACACATTTTTTTTTTTCTTAAAAATCAAGTTTAGGGCCAGGCGATGGTGGCGCACGCCATTGATCCCAGCACTTAGGAGGCAGAGGCAGGCGGATCTCTGTGAGTTCATAGCCAGGCTGGGCTACAGAGTGAGTCCAGGACAGGCACCAAAACAACGCAGAGAAACCCTGTTTCGAAAAAACAACAACAACAACCAAAAAAAAACGAAACAAACAAACAAAAGATGAAATTTAGAATTCTGTGTGGTCTTCCTTTATTAACACTGAAGTTCTTGAGACAGGCATGCCTGGAAGTAATCCTGACTACTCCAGACTCTGAGCCAGCCTGGACTACATACATAGTAAGATTCTGTCTCAGGACTGGAGATGGGGTTTGGTAGGGAGAAACAAAAAGTCAAAGGGATTTTTCACTGAATTATGTATTGATTTTATTCGACAGGCACCCTATGTAAGCCCTGGCTGGTTTCGAATTTTCTACTAAACTGACCTAAAACTCAAAAGATCCTCTGCCTCCAGGGTACTGGAATTAAGGTGTGGACTACCAGGCCCAGCTAGGGAGTTGGTTTCTTGTTGTTGTTTTTTTTTTTATTTAAAAGAAACGTCTTTCTATTTGCGTGTTCACATACATAGCACAGCTGTGGAGGTCTTAGGACAGCTTTGAGAAGTGTGTTCTCTTCACCAACCTTGGCCTTAGGGGCTGAATTCGGGTCACCGTGGGCTCAGTCACTTACTTGTTTACCTTTGATGGTTTGAGCTTGTTTTTGAGACAGGCCCTCACTGTATCCCTGGCTGTCCTGGAACTCAGCACATATATCTAAACCAGGCCTGCCTCTGTCTCCCGAGTGCTGGGATTAAAGGCGTTGCTGAATAGCCTCCCCACCCACTACAGCCGTGTGCTTGCTGGGTTTTGGTTTTGGGTTTTGGGGCAGTCTCTCTATTGTACTCTTCAGACCGGCTGGTCTCAGACTGACAGATTTAATAATTTTATTTTAATGTTAGAGAAAGAATTTATTTATTGTGTGTGGTTTTTGTTTTGGTTTTTCCCTTTTTACCTGTACGTTTGTGTACCCCATGTGAGGGAGTCACATACCCAGGCCTGGAGTCTCACATGGTCGTTCGCTGCTGAGTGAGTGCTGGGTTCCCTGTGAGAGCAGCCGGTGCTGCTGAGAGATGTTCTCAGAAACAGAAAACTCTTTTCTTTCAACAGCTTGAAATATATATTTCATCAGTGTCATTACACTTTTCTCTCTTTTAGGACTTTTCTTTGTTAAAACCCAGTGGTGCTGAGGGTGTTTTTCATCTCTAAGAGCCAGCCCCTCTAAGTTGGATCTGAAAGTGTGCTCACATCATGAAGCAAAGCCTGGACATCAAGAATGTCACAACATCGGAAAGGAGTAAGTGAAAAATAGATAGAAAGTAGACATTAAGCAAAATTAAAAATAGTTTGGGTGGTACCGGGGACAGAACCCAGAACCCTGGTCTACCACTGGCCACACTCTAAGCTAGTTTTCTCCTCATCCTCTTCCTTTTTCTGTAGATGGGTCTCACTATGTAAACCTGTCTGAAGTCAGGTCGTGTGATGCCTCCGGCTGCATCAGACCTCTTGGGTACTAGGATTAGAAGCATGTACTACCACATCTGGCTGCATCTTTTTCTTTTTTTGTTTGCTTTGGTTTCCTGCAACGTGGTAAAGTGGGCTGGAGAGGTGGCTTAGGAATTAAGAGCACATGATGCTGTTGTAGAGGACCCAGGTTTTGACTCCCAGAACCCACGTAGTGGCTCGTAGCGTTCTGTAACTCCCAGTTTGAGCTCATAAAATACCCTATTCTGAACTCCACGGTACTTGCATGAACATGGTGCATATAAACTCACAAAGGCAAGTAACACATTGTAAGAGTCAAAGTTGCATTTTAAATTTTAATTACTCTGTATAAGAGATTCATAAAACAAAAATGCCTCTGATTTGCAAGCCCCTTGTCCAAGGACAGATAGTTCCTGAAATGCTAAAGGCTATTGTTTATGGGAGACTATGTCAGGATATACCCTTGCCTCTGATTGGATGTAGGTAGGAGGTAGATAGGTAGGAAATACATCAGGATGTATGATTGCCCCTGATTGGACCTGATGGAAAATGCTGTGAATTGTGGGTTTTACCTTTTAAGCCCCTGCAAAATGTGACTTGGGACCATTTCCTTGGAACCTGGGTATGGACCTGGCCAGTATTTAACTAAAGCTTGCTTCAGATTTGGCTTAAACTGTGGATAGTGCTCTTATTCTTGACCAGTGGGATTAACAACATAAAGTAAAAATAAACAGAACTTTAAAAAGAGAAAAGAAAAGAAAATCAAGGTAAATGATTTTACATCTATTTCTTTCGGGGTTGGGCATATAGCCCTGTTGGTAGAGTACTTTTCCAACAGGCACAGGGTCCTCTGGTCAACCTCAAGCACTGTGAACACCAAACTGTCACACCTGTTTATATAAAATTTATATAAAAAAATAATTCAAGGTCACCCCTAATAATGATGATAATAATAATAAAAGTTTTAAAGCAGATTCTCACCACAGCCCAGGCTGGCCTTCTGCCTCAGCCTCCAGAATGTTGGAATCACACTCACACTGAAAGCCAAATATATTCTAACGTGGAAGGATGTTAAGCGTGATCTGAAAGCACACTCACAGCTTGCTTGTATCCTACAGATCTCTCTAAAAAAAAACAACGAATTACACACCGCAGGCGACAAGACCCAGGACACTCCAGCTGGAGCAGCTCGAAGGGAGGACGGAAGAGGAAGACAGAAAAGAGAAAGAAACCAGAAGCGAAACTGAAGAAACGTGTAAAGCAACAGAAAAAGCAGGTGCCAAGGCCCAAGAAGTCAGTCAGCAAACCCCTCATGGCCACTCTGTGGGCGAGGTTTAAATCAAGACTACTCCCCACGGCGAAAGACTGTCACCTGCTGTCCTTCCAGTTCAGCTTGACAGATAAGCAGGTACTCAGGCTCTCCCTTTCAGGTCACTCTCAGGATGCTGTTCCTTAACTGTTACGCTTTTTTAATCTATTGTTTTATGTATGTATGTATTTATGAGTGCCCCGTCTGCTTCAGCTCTGTAGCGAGCACATACCCCGGTTTCAGGGGAGGAATAATCACTCTTGATTCAGACTTGGTATAACACTCATTTATTCACACAGTAAGATCACAAGCAATATTTATCCCGTCTTCCAAATGGAAGCAGGGGTACCTCTCCGGGTGTACAGGTCCGGACTTGCCACATCTGTTCCTCTGGATCTTGGGTCAGCCTTCCACCGGTCAGCCACGTCTGCACTGGGGACAGGATCTCACCTCTCTGACGGAGGAGAGTCATCTCTCGAGGGTCTGAAGCTTCATCTTTTATATTCTTTTCTGGCTAGGTTTCTAGTCTTATCCCTACTTCCACACACAGCTTATAGCTTATCACTACTCCATTTGTGGTTTACTTACGTCATTCTATTGCTTATCACTCCTGACCAGGGTTGTTCACCCTAGGCCTTACATGTTTCTTACAAGATCCCATTATAGATGGTTGTGAGACACCATGTGGGTGCTGGGAGTTGAACTCGAGACCCCTGGAAGAGCAGCCAGTGCTCTTGACTGCTGAACCATCTCTTCAGCCCCTGTAGGTTTAAGAATGAAAGAAATGTCCATCCCACACGCTGATTCACGTACTATAGGTTCAAGTGAATCCTGGCAGTTCTAACCTAATCAATGGATTTTAAGCCCTTGAGACTCAATGGAAGAGGTGTTGTGGCTAGTGCCTTTTAGTATTGCTTTCTCTGCCTACGTCCACCACAAGGTGACCAGCCTCATGGTCCATGTGTTCCCACTTCCTTGATGGTGAACCCCATCTCAGGCCCCAGTTAATGGGAAGAGTGACCATGGAGGAGCATTCTGAAACCAGGAGCTGACGGATCTTGCCTTCCTTTCTCTAGCAGGTTTTGTTTGGTTGTTAACACGGAAGTGGCGAATAGAAACCACTATCCTTATTCCTATGTTAATCTCATTTTTCTCAGATCTTCCAATGGTTTTGGGAAAAGAGGAAGAAATACAAGGAAGAAAGAAAAACTCAACCTGCAGCAGAGCAAAAGAAACAGGACCCAGGCGATGCAGACCGGCTGTGCTAATACCTGATAAAAGAGGAGCCAGAAGTAATAGATTCATGTTTGACGTGATAAAGACCAGTAAACTTACTTGGAAGACATTAAGTTACAAAATTAAAATTTAGCTAAGAAACACTGCCTCTGACATGCGGTTTGAGAGAATTTGACGGCTGGGTGATGGTGGCGCATGCCTTTAATCCCACCACTTGGAAGGCAGAGCCAGGTAGATCTCTGAGTTCGAGGCCAGCCTGATCTACAGAGTGAGATCTAGGACAGGCACCAAAACTACATAGAGAAACCTTGCCTCGAAAAACCAAAAGAGAGAGAGAGAGAGAGAGAGAGAGAGAGAGAGAGGGAGAATTTGACCCCCAGCCTCGTGTGGTGAGGATTAAGCAATCACTATGCTCCAGGTACCGATCCAGGGAAGCAGATACTGAGCACTACTACTTCCCAGCCCGAGGGACTCTCACCACGGGGAGGACAGCGGAGATCTTCACTGTGCCTGTCACCACTTCCACTCCTGTACTCCACCTTTGTACTGCAGTCTCAAACCGAAATACAACCAAGCCCCTAAATGGAGTTACCTAGGCAGAGGTGGTTTGCCCGCAGCAGGCAGCCCAGGACAATCAACTCTGCGTACTCCTCCCTGGAGCCACACGGAAGGTTCAAGACCAGGTGCCAACACGACTCACACCTACTCAGGGCCAAAGGAGCTGGCACTGAACTCGCCGCGAGGAAAGATCTTCCAAGCCCAGACCATAAGCTAGGCGCCCGCACTGCGTGCTCTCTATCCTTCCATACAGTGTCGCAAGCCCGGGGACTATTCCTAGGGGTGCATGGGACTGCCTTTCCCAGCATTCCTTACTCTAAATAAGGAAGCTGAACTGCTGGGAAATAATGTGATTTAATCAGTCAACTCCAAAAGCTTTCTGCTTTCAATTACGACATGAATGATGTTCTATCAACTTGTATTTTATATGGAGTGCTATCTGTTTCATGTTCTTTATTAAAATCTCAGTGTAGCTGGGCATGGAGGCATAGGTAAGAAGATCTCTTTGAGTTCAAAGCCAGCCTGATCTACACAGACAGTTCCAGGTCAGGCAAGGCTACAGAGTGAGACCCTGTCACCCTGGGGGGTGACCGGGAGGATTCCAATGTGATAATATCAGTAAAAAACATCCTTATCATTTTAACTTTTGGGGGGTGGGAAGGATGCTAAGGATTGAACCCAGGGACTTCATAAGTTTTCTACCCCTGAACTACACTTCAGCCCACATCTCTGATTTTTTTCAAATGCATTTTAGCAGTCATGTGGTGATACACTTTCTAAAATTTTGTACTCAAGAGACAGGCCAGAGGATTGCCTAAGTTCAAAGCTATCTTATGGAGATGTCTCAAAAAGAATTATTTTCAGGTGATTGTTTTGTTCTTCAATAGAAATTCTTTTCCTGATTGCTTACTTTTGAGACAGGGTTTCTGTGTAGCCCTGGCTGTCCTGGAACTCGCTTCCACCTGCCTCTGCCTCCAAAGTGCTGAGGTTGTATGCGCTGCCACTACCACCCTTCTCTTTTCCAGATTTATTTTTTGAAGATTTTTGTGCATTGGGATTTTGTCTGCATGCATGTCTGCATAAGGGTGTCAGGTCCTCTGGAACTGGAGTTACAGACAGTTGTGAGTTGCCATGTGTGTGCTGGGAATTGAACCTGGGTCCTCTGGGAGAGCAGTTAGTGCTCTTAACCACTGAGCCATCTCTCCAGCCTCCTTTTCTAGATTTTTAATGTATCCTTTTTGTTTGTTCTTTGACTCAAGGTCTCATGTAGCACAGGTTGGCCTTGAACTCCTTGTCTTCCATCTTCCTGCTTCCAAATACTGGGGTTAATCCTGAGAGTCATCAAAGAAAAACCAACTCCACCATTTGGAGCCAAATTTGAAGCAATCTATTTAAATGTAAAATACTGACCAAGATGAACTTTGGTCAGGACCACTCCCTGAAATTTCCTAGCTGAGTGGCCCCAAGACAGGTGTTACAGAGCTATTTAAGGAAAACCCATATGGTCACCATACTTTACCTTGTGATTTCGTTGTTATTTTCTAAGAACTACAACTCCCAGCATCCCAGGAAGTTACCTGATCCTTGGGCAGGTGGGCCTTACAGGTTAATTTAGGGTATTGCACTGGAGTTACAGAGCTATGCTGCCAACCCTGGCAGACTGAATGTATCTTAGTGTGTGTCAGATATGGAACAGCATTGTGAAATGTTTAATGTGACACTATGTGTAAGCGGACTTCTGGAAGGGTAAGAAAGTGGCCCCTTAACTCTGTGGCATAGATCTAGATCTAGGGGTACAAATAAACTTCTATTTTTTGCCCTTGTGTGGATGTGAAGTTTTCATAATGCATAATTACTGATTTTATGTATGGAAAAAATCAATAAAGAAATGACCAACTGGTGTGGCGATGGCCCTGTTGACACAGTGTGCAGCCTGCCTGTGTACCTGTAGACAGCTGTTCTGCCTCGTTTCTCTACATACTTGGCAAAGCTCCCAAGGGGAAGCTTGAGACTACATGTTAACTACACAGAGCAATGGGTTCTCCTGTAGTTTGTAAATATATTTACGAGTATGAGCATGGGTGTATCACCTGTGTTCGTTTCTATGCACCACGAATGCAGTGTCTGTCAGGCCAAAAGAGGGCATCATCGGATCTTCTGGAATGAGTTACAGACAGATGTGAGCTGCCGTGTGGATGCTGGGAACCAAACCTGGGTCCTCGAAAAAGCAGCAGGTACTCCATGACTGAGTGATCTCTCCAGCCCCATTGTACTATTTTCACAGCTTACGTAGATCAGCCCCCTAGCCAGGCTGGATAGGTCTGAGACTCAGGACAGCACTTCCCCTCTGGTGCTTAGCATGTTTCCTCCAGAAACCTCAGACTGCCAGACCCCTTTCCCTGACTTGGCTCTCCAGCTGTTCCATGATGCCTCCTCAGCTCTGCTACAGGCTCATGGGAAGCTTTGTGCAACATCCATCTTTTCCGTGGTGTTAGAATAGAAAAACTGAAAACTACCATGTGGGCATGTAAGACCTAGCATTCCAGTTGGGCTGTCAATCACTTGATCAAGGGACCGACTGCTCTTAGGAAAGCAGGCTCATCTTAAGCCATACTAGAGAGATGGGCTAAATAGTCCTTTAAATTAGATGCTCGACTTTTTCTACCTGCCTGTAGTATACGAGCTGATGGCCACAACCAAGGTTTGCCCAGTTTTCTGAATTACTCAGAAAAGTGTTAAAAGTATAATTTTTTATTTTTTATTTATTTATTTATTTTTGGTTTTTTGAGACAGAGTTTCTCTGTGTTAACAGTCCTGGCTGTCCTAGAACTTTCTTTGTAGACCAGGCTGGCCTCGAATTCAAAAAGATCCACTTGCCTCTACCTCCCAAGTGCTGGGATTAAAGGCATGCGCCACCACCACCCGGCATAAGTTCTTAATAGTGAAATGTTTCATTGAGGCTTGCTCAGTAATTGAGTAAAACCAAAACTTACTATAAGCCACAGTCATCCTAGGGTCCCCCCTTCTAAATATATAGCCTCCATGGTTCTGTGGTCTTTATTACAACTTCGTCTCGGCCGCCACCACTCTGCCTACCTCTGCGGCCGCGACTGCGGCCGCTCCATAATTTTTGGTTTTTTGTTTTGGAGACAGTGTTTTTCTGTGTAACTGCTCTGGATGTCATGGAACTTGCTCTGTAGACCAGGCTGGCCTGAAACTCAGAGATCTGTTTCTGTCTCTGCCTCCTGATTGCTGGGATCAAAGGCATGTGCCACCACCATCCAGTGTAAATTTTAATATTTTAAATTGTGCATAGAGGCTTATGCATGCAATCTCAGCACTTGGAGTTGCAGGCTGGGACTCAGACAAAAGGATTGTCATGAGTTTGAGGCCATCTTGGACTACATAGTGAGTTTATGGTTAGTCTGGGTTATAGAATGTGATCTTTTCTCATACAAACAGAACAAGTTTTAATATTTAAGCTTCAGGCTGGAGAGATGACTTATTGCTTAAAAGAACTGGCTGCTTTCCCAGAAGGCCTAGGTGAAAGATAAACAGCGCTGGTTACCGCGTGGAAACGTCATGGTTACGTGGGGGTCTTCACCCGGCTTTTAAAGGCAACGTATGTAGTCGCCAACACTGATGACGTAAGATGCAAGACCCTGAGCTGCCCATGTGCAGGAGTGAGGGCAGCATCCACATGTTAACTAAAACCCATCTATAACTCCAGTTCCAGGAGATCCAGCTGCTTTTCTTGCCTCCACGGGATTACATGTGATGCATAGACATTCATGCAGAAAAAACACCCATAAGAATGAATGAAATAAAAATCTAATTTTTGAAAAAGTAGTAAAGTGTACTGTAGGTTTTGCCAAGTCTGCTGCCCTGTTGCACTGCACTCAATAAACCAATATCCCTAAAAGTAGTAACATGAAGAAAAATATTTTAAATATGTGAATCTCTAGAAATGAAAAAAATTTAGGAGCTGGAGAGATGGCTCAGGGTTTAGAGCACTGGCTACTCTTCAAGTGGACCTGAGTTCAATTCCCAGCAACCACGTGGCAGCTCACAATCATGTGACACTTCAGCCCCAGGGGAATGTGATGTCCTCTTCTGGATCTCTACAGGCACTGCACACATGCAGTGCACAGACACTGTAGGCAGAATACTTACACAGATAAAGTAAATAACTCCTAAAAATAATCCTATGCTGCAGGACGTGGTGGCACACACCTTTTTTTATTATTATTAAGATTTATTTATTCATTATGTATATGCCTGCATGGGTACTTACAGGACAGAAAAGGGCACCAGATCTCATTATGAGTGGTTGTGAGCCACCACATGGTTGCTGGGAATTGAACTCAGGACCTTTGGAAGAGCTGTCAATGATCTTAATGGCTGAGCCATCTCTCCAGCTTGGTGTACACTTTTAATTCCAGCACTCAGGAGGGAGAGGCAGGAGGATCTCTGTGAGTTTGAGGCCAGCCTGGTCTACAGAGTTCCAGGACAGCCACAGCCGTTACACAGAGAAACCCCTTCTAGGGGGAAAAAAAAAGAAAAAAAAAATTCTATGCATTTGCAGAAGTTCCAATCAAATCTTCAAAGCAAGCACCCTTACCTGCAGAGACATCTCACCAGCCCAAACACTTATTCAAGACTGGAAGCTCTTCTACTCCCTGTATGGTGCCTAGAACACTGCAGGGCCCTGGAATGCCCTGAATACAATATTTATTTTGGCCTCACTGATGATTAGATCTAGGGCCTCACCCAAACTCGTCCAAACCCCCCAACTTGACCTTCACCGCCAGCTGGGGTGTGTATTTGAATACAATGTGATCAGAGTGTGTATCTTTTATTTCATTCTAACCCCACCTAATTAGATCCACACCTAAGGTCCAGATAAGAGAAGGAACCCTGCTGCTAGATTGTTTTCCGTGCCCTCACCCCACCCCTATGTCAACACTTCTACCTCCCTACAGCTCCTAAGAAAAAATGTTCTTCCTCTAAGGCCTAAGTAAGGATCTCCTCTTCTTCCAGACTGTTCCGGAACAGTCTGAAGCTTGTTGAAGTTTGGTCTGCCTCTCTAGGTAATCCTCCCAGGCCTGGAGGCTACACCCACTGAATAAAACATCCGTTTTTACTTAAGGCCAAAGATGCCCTGAAGACAGGGTGGGAAGGAAGGAGTAACTCCTGAAAGAATGCCTTTACCCCTGCTGGAGGACTCTGGTTTTCTGTTGGAAATGGATTTTTTTTTTTAAGATTTATTTATTTATTAGGCATACAGTGTTCTGCCTGTATATATGCCTGCAGGCCAGAAGAGGACACCAGATCTTATTACAGAGGGTTGTGAGCCACCATGTGCACCCTGTGGGTGCTGGGAATTGAACTCAGAACCTTTAAAAGAACAGCCAGTGCTCTTAACCACTGAGCCATCTCTCCAGCCCCGATTTATTTATTTATTTATTTATTTATTTATTTATTTACTTACTTACTTACTTACTTATTTATTTATTTATTTTTAGGCAAGGTCTTGTAATGGCAGAGGCTGGCTATAAATTTAATCGATCAATCAATCAATTACTTAAAACTTGTACAGAAAATGACACTTGCTGGCCTGAGTTCAGTTCCCAGGACCCGTGTAAAGGTAGCCGGGGTGACCAAGTTCACAGAGCTGTCCGCTTAGCTTCCACACCCATGTACACACGTTGTGATTAATTACTTTAAAAAGAAAGAAAGAAGGAGGGAGGGAGGGAGGGAGGGAGGGAGGGACCAGCACAGTATCGCACGCCTTTGATCCCAGTTCTCCGAAGTTAGAGGCAGTCGGATCTTTGAGTTGGAGGCCAGCCTGATCTACATGGTGAGTTCCAGGACAGCCAGGGATGTGTAGAGAGATCCTGTCTCAAAAACAAAATAAAACAACAAAGAACAAAATAAACAAAGAAATAAATGACCCCAGGCTACTCTTCCAAAGGACCTTTGTTGAGTTCCCAGTATCCACGTGGGGACTCCTATCTGTCCGCAGCTCCAATTCCAGGGCACCTGCTGCCTTATTCTGACCTCCCAGGGCACCAGGCACACAAGTGGTATGATAATATACATGCAGGCAAAACACCCAGGCACAGAAAAATAAAAGTATATGTCCTAAAATTGACAAATGGGATTATATAAAGTAAAGGCTTCCATATAGCAAAAGAAACTAACAGCAGAGAGAGAAAACCATATACAATGGGAAAGACTCTTTCCTTGAGACAAAGCACTGATATCTAGAATATAAAGAACTGTGAATATTGAAAACACACTCAAACCTGTCCATCAGTACATAAGCCAATGGACTGAACGAACCGTTCTCAAAACAAATACAAATGGCCAGTAAATGTTTGTTTGTTTGTTTTATGGTCAACATCCATAGCTGTTAAAGAAATGCAGCTAAAACCAATTTTACATTCCATCTCAGAATGTCTATTCTGAGTGAGGCGTCCGCTGTCTGTCTGTCAGTGAGGTGTCCACTGTCAGTGAGGTGTCCGCTGTCTGTCAGTGAGGTGTCCGCTGTCTGTCTGTCAGTGAGGTGTCCACTGTCTGTCAGTGAGGTGTCCGCTGTCTGTCAGTGAGGTGTCCTCTGTCTGTCAGTGAGGTGTCCGCTGTCTGTCAGTGAGGCGTCCACTCTCTGTCAGTGAGGTGTCCACTGTCTGTCAGTGAGGTGTCCACTGTCAGTGAGGTGGCTCAGGATGCAAAGGTGTTTTCCAGAAGCCTGACGAAATGTAAAAATTTTTTATTTTTTTAAAGATTTATTTATTTTATTATTATTATTATTATTATTATTATTATTATTATTTTGGTTTTTTTGAGACAGGGTTTCTCTGTGTAGCTTTGGAGCCTGTCCTGGATCTCACTTTATAGACCAGGCTGGACTCGAACTCACAGAGATCCGCCTGGCTCTGCCTCCTGAGTGCTGGGATTAAAGGCGTGTGCCACCACCGCCCGGCTGATTGATTTATTTTGATGTGTATGTGTGTTTTGTCTGCATGTATGTGTTTATACCATCTGCATGCTTGGTGCCTGCTGCCCCCAGAAGAGGGTGAAAGTGGAGGAACACACAGTTGGGAGCTGCCAAGTGGATGGTCTGAATTGAACTGAACCACAGTTTCCTGGAAGAGCAGTGCTCTTTAATAGCTGAGACTTCTCTCCAGCCCCTATTTTTGTTTTAATAAAAAAAAAAAAAAGCCTTCAATCCCAGCACTTGGGAGGCAGAGGCAGGCAGATCGCTGTGAGTTTGAGGCCAGCCTGGTCTACAGAATGAGTTCTAGGACAACCAAGACTATACAGAGAAACCCAGTCTTGAAAAACCAAAATTAATAATAATAATAATATGATGGCCAAGCATAGTGGTTCACACCTTAAATCCCAGCACTCTGGAGGCAGTCAGGTGATCTCTGTGAGGTCAAGGTCAGCCTGGTCTACATTGTAAGTTCTAGGACAGACATCGAGGACTACAGAGAGATCCCGTCTCAAGAAAAGTTGATGACCACACATGTTGGCGAGAATGTGGAGAAAATATTGCATTTATCCACTGTTTGGTGGGAGAGTAACCTGCTCAGCCACCACGGAAATGAGGATGGCGATTCCTCAAAACACTAATGATAGGACTCTCACATGTCCCAGCACCAGCGCCCGTGGGCACAGACCCAGACCCAGAAAACTGAAAGACCCTGACTCTGCTACAGAGACGCATGCAGCTCTTTTCCAGAGAGCAAGAAAAGGGAATTGGCCTCAATGTCCAGCGACAGAAAATCGGAAGCACATGCCGGGCGGTGGTGGCGCATGCCTTTAATCCCAGCACTCGGGAGGCAGAGCCAGGCGAATCTCTGTGAGTTCAAGGCCAGCCTGGGCTACCAAGTGAGCTCCAGGAAGGGAAACCCTGTCTCGAAAAAAGAAAAAAGAAAAGAAAAAGAAAAAATGGGAAGCAACAAACAAGGAAATTGTCTTTTTTGGCAGGATCTTACCGTTTCCCGCCCGTCCTGGAACTCCTTATGTAGACCAGGGTGGCCTCAAATTCATAAAGATCTTCCTACTTCTTCCTCCTGAGTGCTGGGATAACAGTTGTGCTCTTGAATTTCTGAACAAGGTGCCAATCAGTGGGACTTATTTAACTTTTGTTGCCAAGACATGGGACCTGTGGCTAGAGATACCTAACACTTCAAATAGAGAAAGTCCCTAGCATTTCCCTGCAGGCTGTACCGATAAACATGCGGACACATTAAGATTTTGTATATTTGGGCTGGACAGATGGCTGAGCGGTTAAGAGCACTGGCTGTTCTTCCAAAGGTCCTGGGTTCAATTCTCAGCAACCACATGGTGGCTTACAACCACCTGTAATGAGTTCCGCCCTGCAGGCATACATGCAGACAGAACACTATACATAATAAATAAATAAACCTTAAAAAAAAAAGATTTTGTATATTTGTTTATCTATGTATGTGTGTGACTATGCTACATGTACAGACCAGAAGGCGTCAGATACCCCTACAGCTGGAGTCACAGGCAGCTGTGAAGCCACCTAAGTGCTGGAACCTGAGCTTGGAGTCCACAGAGGAGCAGTAAGTATTCTTAACTTTGGAACAATCTCTCCAGCCCCTTACTTATGGCTTTAATTATGTGTGTGTATACATTTGTGGGTTTGTGCGGGAGGAGGCCAGAGACACTGGACACCTCTGGAGCTGGAGTTCCCAGCTGTTAGCAAGTGCTCTCAACTACTGAGTCATCTGTCCTGTCTCTGCCTCTCTGTCTTCTTCCTTTCTTTTCCCCCCAATTCACAGTTTCTCTGTAGCCCTGGCTGTCCTGGAACACCCTTTCTAGACCAGGCTGGCCTCAAACTCATACAAATCTGCCTGTCTCTACCTCCTGAGTGCCACCATCATCCAGCCTCCGTACTGTTTTTTGAAACAAGGTATTACTCTGTAGTATAGATTGCTCTGAAACTCACTATGTAGACCAGGCTGGCTTTGAACTTGTGCAATCCTCCTGCCTCAGTCACCCAGGTGCTGTGATTATATAGGTGAAGGCCGCTGTGCCCAGTTGTACTATTACTTCTCTTTCTCTTTTTTGGAGAGGGGCCAGTGTTGGTTTGCTGGAGATTGCCTAGCATGCACAAGTCTCTGGGTCAATATCCAGAGGACCCAGGTTCAAATCCGAGCACCCACCTGCTACCTGCCAGCTCATGACTGTCTCTAACTCCAGTCCCAGGAGATGTGACACCTTCTTTTAGCACCAGGCACACATGGGATGCACAGACATACATATAGGCAAAACACTCGTGTGTGTGTGTGTGTGTGTGTGTGTGTGTGTGTGTGTATAAAATAAAAATAAATAAAATCTGCTGCTGCTGGGCGGTGGTAGCACACGCCTTTAATCCCAGCACTTGGGAGGCAGACATAGGTAGATATCTGTGAGTTCGAGGCCAGCCTGGGCTAGAGAGTGAGTTCCAGGACAGGCTCCAAAGCTACACAGAGAAACCCTGTCTCGAAAACCAAGTCATACCACAAGGACACATACTCAACTATGTTCATAGCAGCACTATTTGTAATAGCCAGAACCTGTAAACACCGTAGATGCCTGTCAACTGAAGAATGGATAAATAAAATGTGATACATATACACAATGGAATACTACTCAGCAGAGAAAAACAATGACATCATAAGTTTTGCAGGCAAATGGATGGAACTAGAAAAAATCATCCTGAGTGAGGTAACCCAGACTCAGAAAGACAAACATGGTATGTACTCACTCATAAGTGGATACTAGATATAAAGCAAAGGATAACCAGACTGCAACTCACAACTCCAGGGAGGCTACCTAGTAAAGAGGACCCTGAGGACACAGGGATCACCCAACGACAGAGAAATGGATGAGATCTACATGAGCAAACTGGGGGTGGGGGCAGGTAATGGAGGGCAAGAGTCAGGGGAAAGAGAACTTAGGGGAACGGGAGGTTCCAGCTGGATCAGGAGCACAGTGGGAGACAGGGAGGGAGAGACCATGATGGATGAAGACCCCAGGGGAATAGGAAGAAGCAGAGTGATAGAGAGGTCCCCAGAATTCCACTAAGATACCTCCACTGTAGACTACTGGCAATGGTCAAGAGAAAACCTGAGCTGACCTGCTCTGGTGATCAGATGGCCGAACACCCTGGCTGTCATGATAGAACTCTCATCCAGTGTCTGATGGAAGCAGATGCAGAGATCCACGGCCAGGCCCCAGGCGGAGCTCTAGGAGTCCAATCGGCGAGAGAGAAGAGGGATTATATGAGTGAGAGATATTGAGACCATGATTGGAAAAAGCACAGGGACAAATAGCCAAACTAGAGGAAACACATGAACTATGAACCAATAGCTGAGGGGTCACCATGGAACTGGACCGGGCCCTCTGGATAAGAGGGACAGTTGATTAGCTTGAACTGTTTGGAAGAACCCCAGGCAGTGGAACCAGGACTTGTCCTTGGTGCATGGACTGGCTTTTTGGAGCCTGGGGACTATGGTGGGAGACTTTGTTCAGCCTTGGTAAAGGGAGGAAGGGACTGGACCTGCCTTAGCTGAGTCTACCAGGCTGGGCTGACTGCCCAGGCGAGACCATGCCTAGGAGGAGGTGGGAATGGGGGATGGACTGAGGGGGAGGGCTGGGGGCGGGAGGAGGGAGGAGGGAGGACAGGGGAATCCGTGGTTGACATATAAATTTTAATTTAATTAAATAAAAAAAAAAAAAGAAAAGAAAAAAATCTGCCAGGCAGTGGTGGCACACGCCTTTAATCCCAGCACCCGGGAGGCAGAGGCAGGAGGATCTCTATGAGTTAGAGGCCAGCCTGGTCTATAGAGTGAGTTCCAGAACAGGCTCCAAACCTACACAGAGAAACACTGTCTCGAAAAAAAACAATAAACAAATAAAATCTTAAAAAAATCCAACACCCCTTCATGATAAAGGTCTTAGAGAGATCAGAAATACAAGGAACATTCCTAAACACAATAAAGGCAATTTACAGCAAGCCAACAGCCACCATCAAATTAAACGGAGAGAAACTCAAAGTGATACCACTAAAATCAGGAACAAGACAAGGCTGTCCACTCTCCCCATATTTATTCAATATAGTACTTGAAGTTCTAGCTAGAGCAATAAGACAACAAAAGGAGATCAAAGGGATACAAATTGGAAAGGAAGAAGTCAAACTTTCACTATTTGCAGATGATATGATAGTATACATAAGTGACCCCAAAAATTCTACCAGGGAACTCCTACAGCTGATAAACTCCTTCAGTAAAGTGGCAGGATACAAGATCAACTCAAAAAAATCAGTAGCCCTCCTATACACAAATGATAAAAGGGCTGAGAAAGAAGTCAGAGAAACATCACTCTTTACAATAGCCACAAATAATATAAAACACCTTGGGATAACACTAACTAAAAAAGTGAAGGACCTTTTTGATAAGAACTTTAAATCTCTAAAGAAAGAAATTGAAGAAGATATCAGAAAATGGAAGGATCTCCCATGCTCATGGATAGGTAGGATTAACATAGTAAAAATGGCAATCTTACCAAAAGCAATCTACAGATTCAATGCAATCCCCATCAAAACCCCAACACAATTCTTCACGGACTTGGAAAGAAAAATACTCAACTTCACATGGAAAAACAAAAGACTCAGGATAGCTAAAAGAATCCTGTATAATAAAGCAACCTCTGGAGCATCACCATCCCTGACCTCAAGCTCTACTATAGACCTATAGTAATAAAAACAGCTTGGTACTGGTATAAAAACCGACATATGAAGCCGGGCGGTGGTGGCGCACGCCTTTAATCCCAGCACTCGGGAGGCAGAGCCAGGCGGATCTCTGTGAGTTCGAGGCCAGCCTGGTCTCCAAAGCGAGTTCCAGGAAAGGCGCAAAGCTACACAGAGAAACCCTGTCTCGAAAAAAACGGAAAAAAAAAAAAAAAAAAAAAAAACCGACATATGAAATCGAATTGAAGACCCTGACATTAATCCATGCACATATGAACACCTGATTTTTGACAAAGAAGCCAAAACTATACAATGGAAAAAGAAAGTATCTTTACCCAATGGTGCTGGCATAACTGGATGTCAATATGTAAAAGATTACAGATAGATCCATATCTGTCACCATGCACAAAACTCAAGTCCAAATGGATCAAAGACCTCAACATAAATCCAGTTACACTAAACTTAATAGAAGAGAAAGTAGGAAGTACTCTTGAACGCATTGACGCCAGAGACCACTTCCTAAATATAACACCAGCAGCACAGACACTGAGCACAACAATTAATACATGGGACCTCTTGAAACTGAGAAGCTTTTGCAGGGCCAAAGACATGGTCAATAAGACAAAAAGACAGCCTACAGAATGGGAAAAGATCTTCACCAACCCCACATCTGATAGAGGATTGATCTCCACAGTATATAAAGAACTCAAGAAACTAGACATCAAAATACTAAACAATCCAGTTAAAAAAATGGGCTAAAGAGCTAAACAGAGAATTTACAAAAGAAGAATCACATATGACTGAAAGACATTTAAAGAAATGCTCAACATCCTTAATCATCAGAGAAATGCAAATCAAAACGACTCTGAGATACCACCTTACACCTGTCAGAATGACTATGATCAAAAACACTCATGACAGTCAATGTTGGAGAGGATGTGGAGCAAAGGGAACACTCCTCCACTGTCGGTGGGAATGCAATCTTGTACAACCACTGTGGAAATCAGTATGGCGGTTTCTCAGAAAGTTAGGAATCGAACTACCTCAAGACCCAGCCATACCACTCTTGGGCATATACCCAAGAAATGCTCAATCATACCACAAAGATACATGCTCAACTATGTTCATAGCAGCACTATTTGTAATAGCCAGAACCTGGAAACAACCTAGATGCCTGTCAACTGAAGAATGGATTAAGAAAATGTGGTACATATACACAATGGAGTACTACTCAGCAGAGTAAAGTAATGACAGCATAAAATTTGCAGGCAAATGGATGGAACTAGAAAAAATCATCCTGAGTGAGGAAACCCAACCCAAACCCAGAAGGACAAACATGGTATGTACTCACTCATAAGTGGATTCTAGGTATAAAATAAAGAACAATCGGACTACAACCCACAGAACCATGGAGACTATATATATAGCATGGGGACCCTAGGACGACCATGGTTTATAATAAGTTTTGGGTTTCCTCAATTACTGAGCAAGCCTCAATGAAACAATTCACTATTAAGATAAGAATACATACTGTATCAGCCGGGCGGTGGTGGTGCACGCCTTTAATCCCAGCACTCGGGAGGCAGAGCCAGGCGGATCTCTGTGAGTTCGAGGCCAGCCTGGGCTACCAAGTGAGTTCCAGGAAAGGCGCAAAGCTACACAGAGAAACCCTGTCTCGAAAAACCAAAAAAAAAAAAAAAAAAAAAAAAAAAAAAAAAAAAAAAAGGAAAGAATACATACTGTATCAAGCTGATAATAGAAAAATAAATTAATTAATTAATTTTAAAGAATAAAAAAAGAAAAATTTGAACTATTAAAAACAAACAAACATATTTTACTAAAGTAAAAAAAGGGGCAACTAGGGACTCATCATTCCTCTCCACATTCTATTCTTTCCCTTGTTTTATATATTTTAAATTTTTTATCAGTGGATTCTGCTGGAATATCCACTGCAGATAAGCACTGGAGGGCTACTGTTGCAAATCACTCTCTGGAGCAATGGAAGGATCTTTCTACTGGCACTTGGAGAAGACCCGATCTGGTGCTGGTGTGGGACTGGGGTTCTGTTTATGTCTTTCCTCAGGACAATGAGGTTTCTCTTTGGATTCCTGAGGATACCCTGTGGCTGCTGCTAAAGCCCAACATGACAGAGACCTATTGGGCCTTCGTGAAAAACTCTCCCCTTTTGATGCCAATGGAATTGAGAGCCCAATATGGCCAGCTTTGGCAAGCATTAACATAAGCCTAGGAACTGTAGCCATGTGGTTGGATTCTCCAGAAGGTAATGTATGGTAACTGCTTTTTCAAGTATGTTTGAGAACATGTCACCCAGACACCTTGGAGATTAAGGATAACCCTGAAGGTCACTGACCTCCTTTTGTTAACAGTAGCATGCCAGCTAAGCCTTTTCATTTTCACAATCTTCTTCAAGCTGGTGTAGTACCTACTTTTCAGGAGTGGCTCTGTGCAACATTTATTGGCCTCTTGAAATTCATTTAGCCCCCCTTTGAAGATACCTTAACATTTATGAGCCTGAATGTAGCCATTATAAGACCATTAGTTATGCTCCTTATGAGCTGCCTATTTTTTCTTTATGGTTCTTAGTTGTTCTTTTGCAGAGCTGCCAGCTTAAGTTGTGCTGGGATCAAGAAAAATGGGCCTTGGCAGTTCGTGTTCCTGGAGTTGTGTCCACGCCAGTGGATGCTCACACGCTCCAGAAGAGAATTTGATATTGCTGCTGCCGTTGTAGCTGTTATAGCAGTGGTGGCCACTGCTGCTACTGTTTCTGGGATTAACATTTCATAATTGCTTACTACAGCTAGCACAGTGGAGACCCTGACAGCAAAAGTAGCTACCACAGTTAGTTAATCTTTCATTCTATTGGGCATGTTAATTTTTTTTTTTTTTTTTTTTTTGGTTTTTCGAGGCAGGGTTTCTCTGTGTAGCTTTGCGCCTTTCCTGGAACTCACTTGGTAGTCCAGGCTGGCCTCGAACTCACAGAGATCCTCCTGGCTCTGCCTCCCGAGTGCTGGGATTAAAGGCATGCGCCACCACCGCCCGGCTGGGCATGTTAAATTTAATTCAATAGTTATATACATTTCAATTGGCTTTGAAAATTATAAATTTATAAACTCAAGTTCCATTTTCTTTTTGGATACCATCTTACGAGGACTCCAATTTGCAGTAAAGCTCGTTAAGGAAGGGAATGGCTCAGTTGCCTTTAGCCTACTGGCTATGGGTGGAATAGAACCTCTGTTGGTCTTTTCTGTGTCGAACACACAGATTGCAAACCCAGCACCACTTTGAGATCTTTGGCAGCAGTTAACTCTGCAGCTCACACACAATTGAGCCTGTATGATAATGAGTATTCAGAGACGGGTAATACCTGGGGAGCACTCACCAACCTAAGATAGAACGCCTGTGTGGCCTGGGCAGGCATCTCCATGACGGGTAAGGTGACCTGCTGACGTCCCACGCAACCTAAGTCAGAAACTCATATTTTAGTAAAAGGGGGACCTGTAGGGTCCGGACCCCCTTTTGGGTAACTGTTGCCTTGTTTGTTGACCTTGATATCCTCCCTATGCTAATTCCCTGCCAGGTTCCACCCTCCTAAATGCTTAAGGGAAGTTCCTTGTCTGTGTATCCTGCATATTGGGCGTTAGCAGCTTAGATGCAAGATTGTAAAACATCGGTAGCGAATTTCTGCCCTCTGGGGTTCTCCCATTGTGCTGTAAGCCTGTATTTAAGACCTCCTCCCTCCTTCATTAAACAGCATTTGGCATTAAATTAAAAAAAAAAAACTGTCATCAGCTATGGTTCAGGCCATCCTTAAATCCTTAAATGCTGTCCGAGGACTTCTGCCATCCCCTGTAGGGTTGCTGCTGCTGGGGACTGCTAGGCCCCTATGCACTGCTTCACGCCAGCATGTGGAGGATGGTATCCCCTTGATTCACAGCCAGTTAGAAAACCATTTCCTATGGGCCTAAATGTACCTGTAGTCCGGTTTCTATTCTGCTCACTGTGGGCCTCTTTGTCCTGCTGTCCTCAGGCATATGACTCAGTCATATGGATCAGAGACATAAAAAATTGGTACTTCAAATAAGCCACACAAAATTCCCCCATTTTCTGGCTCTCCCCATCTCACCCAGAATAAAGTGCCCTCATTGTCCTACATGGATGCTTATTACTGCTGGCTTCTTTGCTCAACACCCCACCATCCCGCCATATCCTCACGCCCCTCCCTTCCTGAAAGAATGATAATCGGTGCTGGTAGCAGCGCTGATGGTGGCGTGGAAAGGTCACAGTGTGGGAAGGTCATGGTCACCACAGAGCCTAGTATCAGTATCCAGAGCTTTATTAGGAGGAAAAGAGGTCGGGGAGAGGGGATCAGGCCTGGTCAGAGAGAATGATGTTGGGGTGGGGGAAGAGGGAAGCAGAGCAGGAAGCAGATAGCAGAGGGAGCATGGAGTCTGCATCCAGCTTTTAAGGCACAGATTGTGTGACCACGCTGCACATACACGTACATAGTCCTAGTTGCCAGCGCCTCCTGATGCCTTAAGACCAATACCTGGAGCTGCACATGTGCAGGTGTGAGGACAGGATCCTAACACTTCCTTCTCACCCTCCCTCCCACACCCCACCCAAACCCACTTCAATCTTAGTGAGGCCGCTCTCCTCCACAGGAGTCGATGATGATGCTCCATGATGGTGCTCCATGATGGTGCTCCATGTCCCTTTGCACTATCTTACTTCACGGCCATCTCTCGACTTTCTTTCCTTTTCTCCTCGCTTTCCTTCTTGTTTCTTCTCCACTCCCCCACCCCTCACTTTTTTTTTTTTTTTTTAAGATGTACACAGGAGAGGGCTCCAGATCCCATTACAGATGGTGTGAACCACCATGGTTTGTTGTTGTTGTTGTTGTTTCGAGACAGGGTTTCTCTGTGTAGTTTTGGTGCCTGTCCTGGAGATCCAATGCCCTCTCTGGCCTCCGAAGGCACCAGGCACACAAGTGGTGTACAGACACACGTGCAAGCAAAACATTCATATATGGAAAATAATTTATTAAAAAAGAAAGTGGGCTGGAAATGTAGTTTATTTGGTAGACTTCTTGCCTAGTATGCCTAAAGTATGCTGTTCAATCCCTAACACCATAGGACACAATGGTGTAGACTCCTATAATTCCAGCACTCAGGAAGTAGAGGTGCAAGGTCTAAGGTTCAAGGTTATCCTTGAACCCATCCCATCCAGGCTAGAATACTTGAGATTATATTTCAATTATGGGAGTGGAGAGTCAAGGTAGTGTGGCACACGCCTTTAATCCCCACACTCTAGAAGCAGGTGGATCTCTGTGAGTTCAAGGCCAGCCTGGTCTACAGAGTAAATTCTGGGAAAGCCAGGGCTACACAGAGAAGCCCTGTCTCAAAAAAACAAAACAAACCAAGACAAACAAGCAAACAAAAAAAAAACAAAAATGAAAACAAAAAAACGAGATCTCTGTGAGTTCGAGGCCAGCCAGGTCTACAGAGTGAGATCCAGGACAGGGACCGAAACTACACAGAGAAACCCTGTCTGGAAAAACAAAACAAAACAAAAAACCCAAAATGGAAAACAACAACAACAATAAGGTGGGGAGTGGTGGCGGGTGAGCGGGAAGGAAGAGACAGGGGAGTAGGGGAAGGAGGAGGAGATGAATGAAAGAAGAGAAGATACCACGTGCAATGAAAGGAAGCGCAGACCGCAGGGTGCTCTGGACCGCACTGTGAAGTCCGAGCTTACTTAGGAAGAGTTTTAAACGGCAGCATAATATAGTGAGGTAGCTCACCCCAGTGCATAGACGTCTAGTCTATGGAAGGGCAAGAAATGATAGATGGTTGGGCATGGTAGACCTACCTTTTAACCCCATCACTCATGGGGCAGAGGCAAGTGGACCTCTGTTTCGGTTTGGTTTTTTGAGGGTTTCTCTGTGTAGCTCTGGCTATCCTGGGACTCTCTCTGTATACCAGGCTGGCCTCGAACTCAGAGAATCCAGCTACCTCTGCTTGCTGAGTGCTGAGATTAAAGGCATGTACCACCATGGCCTGGCAGCAGGTAGATCTCTGTGAGTTCAAAACTAACCTGATCTACAGAACCAAGGCTACATAGTGAGTTTTGTTTAAAAAACCAAAACCAACCAACCAACCAAACAAGAGGTATGTCTCACCAGTGGTTCAGGAGAGTAAGACTGAACACCCAGGGGGTCCATCTCAGAAAGGCAAGAAAATGAAATAGTCAGAACTTGGATTTGAAGGCCCAGTGTGGTGTCACAAGTCTCTGGCTGTAATCCCAGCATTTAGGAGGTAGAGACAGGCCCGAATTCAAGGCCTGAATTAAAAACATAGGGAATTCGCCGGGTGGTGGTGGCGCACACCTTTAATCCCAGCACTCGGGAGGCAGAGGCAGGTGGATCTCTGTGAGTTCGAGGCCAGTCTGGTCTTCAAAGCGAGTTCCAGGAAAGGCGCAAAGCTACACAGAGAAACCCTGTCTCGAAAAACTAAAAAAAATAAACCATAGGGAATTCAAAGGTCATGATTTTTTTTTTTTGGGGGGGGGGGCGGTGAAACAAGGTTTCTCTGTGTAGTTTTGGTGCCTGTCTTGGATCTCACTCTGTAGACCAGGCTGGCCTCGAACTCACAGAGATCCGCCTGTCTCTGCTTCCTGAGTGCTGGGTGGGATTAAAGGCGTACGCCACCACCGCCTGGTGGTCATCATTTTTTTTTTTCTAAGCTATTTATTATAAGCGCCAGAGATGGTTGAGAGCCACCATGTGGTTGCTGGGAGTTGAACTCAGGACCTCTGGAAGAACAGTCAGTGCTCTTAACCACTGAGCCATCTCTCCAGCCCCATCACCATTTTTTTAAGAAACAAAACTGTGCATGGGGAGACAGCCAAATGGGAAAAACACGTGCTGTGCAAGTGCTGAGGCCTAAACTCTAATCCCCAGGACCACATAACAACCTGATGGAGAGGCTGGGGAGACGACTTAGCAGTCAAGAGCACTGGCTGCTCTTCTTGGACCCAGGTTCAATTCCCAGCACCACTTCTTGGCTCATAACCATCTGTAATTCCAGTCTCAGGAAATCTGATGCCTCTTTTGGCTGTGTGGGCATTTCCCACATTGGTACACAGTCATACATGCAGACAAAAATATATACATTAGTAATCATAATGCCAGGTGGTAGTTGCGCACACCTTTAATCCTAGCACTGGGGAGACAGAGGCAGGTGTCAAACTCTGTGAGTTCAAGGTGATCTCTGTGAGATCCAGGCCAGCCTGCTCTGCAGAGGGAGTTCCAGGACAGCCAGGACTGTTACACAGAGAAACCCTGTCTCATAATGATAATAATCATAATAACAACCCAAACAGATAAGTAAAGCTGATGGTAGTGATGCAAACCTGTAATTTTAGCACTTAAGAGATGGAGAAAGATTATAAATTCAAGGCCACCTTTGGCTTCATAACCAGTTCTTTGAGACAGGAGATCTAACTCAAAGAAGAAAAAAAATTATATGTCAATTAAAGAATATTTAAGGGGCTAGAAGGATGGCTCAGTGGTTAAGAGCAGTGGCTGTTCTTCCAGAGGACCCAGGTTCAATTCCCAGCATCCACATGACAGCTGACAGCTGTAACTCCTGTTTCAGGGGATCTGATTCCCATATCCAGAGACACTTGAAGGCAAAACACCAATGTGTGTGTGTGTGTGTGTGTGTGTGTGTGTGTATACATACATATATATATATGTATATATATATATGTATATATATATGAGAACAGAAAAGAGGGCTTATGGGTTAAGAGCAAGCATTGTTCTTACAGAGGAGTGGAGTTCCCAGGACCATAAAGGGCAGTTACAAACAACTGTAACTTCAGAATCAGGGATCAAATATCCCTGTCCTTGTGAGCTCAAGCACACACACACACACACACACACACACACACACACACACACACACACACGAATGCATGCATGCAAAAATAATAGAAATAATAAAAAGAAAAAAATTTTTTATTTAAGTTGGTGGAGCATGATGGCATATGCACTTCATCCCAGCATCCTAGCACTCAGGAGGCAGAAGCAGATACATAGATCTCTGTGAGTTCAAGGCCCCCTTGGTCTGCACAGTAGTTTCCATTGCAGATCTTCACAACTAACCCTGACTGATTTTCTAATTCAAAAAGCCTGTTTTCCTTTTCTTCTTTATCCAAAGATTCCCCAGAACCCCCTGATTTTGTCATCCCCCCCCCCCCACACCACCTCTCTCCTCCCAGCAGAGAAGATTTACAGCTTGCTGGCTCTGTTGTTTTTCTCTTTCAAACCTAGGAAAATGGCCTTCCAGGTTTAAAACAAAAGTCTCTTAAGTGTGAACAAGTGGTTCCACCTTCCATTTCCACACAAAGCCTTGGTTCTTTCTTCTCTGTTAGCAACATGATACTTATCATCTGTTTTGGTTTTCTACCAACCCACCACCCACCCCAGAGTTTCTCTGTGTTGCTTTGGAACCTGTCCTGGAACTTGCTGTGTAGCCCAGGCTGGCCTCGAACTCACAGAGATCCACCTGCCTCTGCCTCCCGAGTGCTGGGATTAAAGGCGTGCGCCACCACACTGTGCTGATAAATTTCAACTTTTATGCCTGTTTTTTTTGTTGTTGTTGTTCTAGAATAAGTTCTCAAGCAACAGCAAGTAAAGGTGTAAAGATAGCCTGTATAGCCTGTGGTGTGTGTGTCTGTATCTGAGTGTGTGTGTGTGTGTGTGTTTAGCATGAGGACTGAACTCAGGGTCTCCTCATGCTATCCGGGAGTCTACAAAGGGCAACTTGCTTTGTTGAGACAGCACCTGTCCGTAAATACCCTGGCTCTGATTCTCCCTCAGGGGCTGAGGTTGCAGATCTGAGGCACCACATCCTGCTTCCAGAAAAACTCTGAAGTGCAGATTCCTGGCCCCTAGCACCAGTCATAATAGCTGAGTGTGAAGTGCTGAGCTCCTCTCTCTAACACAGAAGCTGCTGCTGGTGTAAGAGTCTCTTCTAGAGCTACAGATACATGGATGGACAGGCAGATAGACAGACAGATAGATAGATAGATAGATAGATAGATAGATAGATAGGCAGGCAGGCAGATAACAAATAGGTACAATATTAGCAAGATAAGAGAAGTAAAGACAGACACAGTAGAGCATTTAAGATGTAGGAGAATCATGAGTTCCAGGCTAGCCTGAGCTACATAGAAAGATCCTAAAAACAAAAATGAAAACTGAAAACAACTTTACCCAACAATGAAAAAAAGGGGGAAACATTCAGAAGGAAAAATGTAAAGAAGCAGTGGAATCCAGATATGGTTATTATTAAAAAAAAAAAAACTATTGATTTATTTATGTGGTGTGGCAATGGGTGGGTGTGCAGTCAGAGGGCAACCTGTGGGAATACATTTCTCTACTGTGAGAGAAAGTTGGGGGTGAGAGAAAGGGAGGGATATTGGCTCTGATGAAGAGCTGAAGCTCAAGGCACTTTATTTGCAGAGCTGTCTGCAGAGACTTGATCCTCCTGTCTCTAGAGTACTGGAATTTCAGGCTTGGTCCTGTGGTTTTCGGGTTTTTTTGTTTTTTTTTTTTTTTTTTTCGAGACAGGGTTTCTCTGTGTAGCTTTGCGCCTTTCCTGGATCTCGCTCTGTAGACCAGGCTGGCCTCAGACTCACAGAGATCCACCTGCCTCTGCCTCCCGAGTGCTGGGATTAAAGGCGTGAGCCACCACCGCCCGGGCGGTCCTATGGTTTTATGCAGTGCTAGGGATCGAATCCAGGTCCTTATACGTGCAAGGAAGTACGCTAGCAACTGAACTACATCCCCAGGTCCACGATAAGCTTTTCTGAAGTTTTAAAAACAGAAATATTTTACTATTTAAAATAACCCTGGACTTTTAAATTATAATCTGTTTTTATGTTCAGGCTATCTGTGTATTATTTCTCCTGCAGTTGTACATAAAATATTTCTTTTTTTTTCGAGACAGGGTTTCTCTGTGTAGCTTTGCGCCTTTCCTGGAACTCACTTGGTAGTCCAGGCTGGCCTCGAACTCACAGAGATCCTCCTGGCTCTGCCTCCCGAGTGCTGGGATTAAAGGTGTGCGCCACCATTAAAAAAAAGGACAAATACTATAGAATTGTATTACAAGAAATATACAGAATATACAAATTCATAGACAGAAAGATTAGATGTTATCTCAAGATAGAGAGGAAAGGAATATAGAGCAATGATTTACTAAGTACAGAATCTCTGTTTTCTGTGATGGAAAAACCCCACAAATGGACAGTAGTATCAGGACATAATATCATGAACGTAATAAATCAAAACAATTAATGTAATTAATGAATATCATAAATATAATTATTGAATGAATACTCTGAATGTAATAAATGAATACCACAAATATAAATATTATCATGAGTGTAATTAATGAATATCATTGAGTGTAATTAAAAAAAAAAACTGAAGTGTTGGGATCTGTAATTTTCTCTCAAACGGTGAACTTGCTGGAATTCCCCTCCCAGGTGGGTCTCCCAGTATTTCCCTTCTGATCTCCCTCCCGCCTAGAGGATTCAAGGTTTTGTTTTGTCCCACCTGCTTGGACCCACACACAGCACACCGTACTCTTTTTCAGAACAACATTACGATCATTCTTCTTTCTGTTTTGATTGTGTTTTACCACACACTGTGGACTCACCTAACGCACCCCTCCTCCACCCACACAGCCCATCCCAACCAAGTCAAGGTTTCAAGACAGTCTCCACCTTATTCAAATGCTTTCCTGGGGAAGGAATGCAGCCAGCCTGCCTTTCCATGCCAGCCTCCTTTTTCTCCTGGGTCTTCCACTCCAGAGACTCTCACCTTAGACAGAAGCGGCAGGACAGTGATGGGGGTTAGGGGGTAATTCATCGAAGGTCCTGACACAAAGACCCCTTCTGCAAGGAGCTGCGCCTCCTGTACCAAGCTTTTGCAGAGCCTCGGGTAAATGCAAGGATTTGATGACCTTGACCCCATGAACCTAGAGGCAGGGTTCAAGCCCTTTTACAGGACTCACATTTTGTTTCTAATTGGAAGTGAGAACCGGCTTTGACCGTGAAACATCCAGTTCTCTGACTCCTCCTGGCCCCCTCTGACAGCTCCCCTGGGGGGGGGGGGGTGAGAGAAGACAAAGACCTATTTACCAAAGTCAGGTCTCCCTCAGGGCACGCCTACCCCTACCTAGTGACATCTTTGTTTGTATTATAAAGTTTGTTTGTATTATAAAGAAGTTGGTTTTTGTAGGAGCAGAGTGACCCCACAGCCCAGTGATGGGAGGATACTGGGCTACACAGCCAGCCCCCTGCCTCCCAAAAACAGAATAGTGGTTATTTTAAAAAATTGAGTGTTGCCAAAACATGTAACTGGGATTTGCTAAGAGTTTGCATTGCGTGGTGAAATCAGGAAAGAAGATGTAACCTTAGATCTCGTGAATTTTGAGTTGAGAAATGGGGAGGGAAAGAAGAACTACCACACAGACTGTCTTCTTGTCCTTAGATATGTCAGTGATGGAACCCAGTATTCAGGTTTGTTTGCTTGGTTTGATTTCTGGCTTTTTTTGTTTTTTGTTTTTGTTTTTTGAGACAGGGTTTCTCTGTGTAGTTTTGGAGCCTGTCCTGGATCTCACTCTGTAGCCCAGGCTGGCTCTGCTGGAATCAAAGGCATGCACCACCACAGCCCAGCCTGATTTCTGTTTTCCAGACAGTATCTCACCATGAAGACCACCCAGCTGGCTTTGAACTTACATGGAGATCCCCTGCCTCTCCTGAGGTGTGATGGGCAGAACTCTCAGCAGGAAAAAGCGTTTTCTGTGTAAGCCCAAGGCTTGAAGCCACAGTGGAAGGAGAGAACCAACTTCCAAATGCTGGACTCTGATGACTCCCTCTGGCACACCCTGGCACTTCACACCTGCATATTCTCTCTCTCTCTCTCTCTCTCTCTCTCTCTCTCACACACACACACACACACACACACACACACACACACACACACACAATAACAAATAAAATTGAAGGGAAAAATTCCAAACCAGGGTGACAGTGCACATCTTTGATCCGAGTACTTGGAAGACAGACAGAGGTAGAGAAACCCATGTGAGTTCCAGGCCAGCCAGGGATACGCCTCAAGACTCTCATTTTGGGGTATTTTGTTTTGTTTTGCTTTTGTGGTTTTTCGAAACAGGGTTTTATTGTGTAACAACCTTGGCTGTTCTGGAACTAGCTCTGTAGACCAGGCTGGCCTCAAACTCACAGAGATCCACCTGCCTCTGCCTCCCAAGTGCTGGGATTAAAGGCGTGCGCCGCCGCCACCGCCGCCGCCGCCGCCGCCGCCGCCGCCGCCACCACCACCACCCAGGAGACTCTCTCTTTAAAAAAGTTTTTTTAAAAAAACAATTTACGTATGAAGACACTCCTATATTCCAGCACTCAAAGACAGGGGAAGGAACACTCACACCAGCCAGCCTGGTCTACACAGTGAGTTTCAGGCCAACCTGGATTTACAAAGTAAGATCCTGGCTCAAAATAATTAAAAACTGTCTACAGATGTGACTCTAGCTACTGTGCAGCCCAATGGCTCCCTACAGTTACCCCCAATAAAAAGTCTTCTTATTGAGAACTGGAAATCTTGTGCCTGGCGGTGCGGGCCACGCCTTTGATCCCAGCACTCAAGAAGCAGAGGCAGGAGGATCTCTGTGAGTTCAAGGTCAGCCTGGTCTACAGATTGTGTTCCAGGACAGACAAGGCCACCCAAAGAAACTCTTGTCTCCAAAAACCAAAATAAGAAAAAGAAAAAGAAAAAAGAAAGTTGGAAGTCTTAAATTGGATTTGGTAATGCCTGCCTGAACCTCAGAGGTAGGAAGAATTTTTCTCTTTTACTAAACTCTGGTATAAATGTTGATATTCTGAACATTCTGTTCATTTAGTGCCTAATGAAAAAAATCACATCAGAGCCATATTTTTATTTTTATTTTATTATTTATTTATTTATTTATTTTTGGTTTTTTCAAGACAGGGTCCCTCTGTGTAGCTTTGGAGCCTGTCCTGGAACTCACTTTGTAGACCAGTCTTTCCTCGAACTCACAGAGATCCGCCTGCCTCTGCCTCCCGAGTGCTGGGATTAAAGGCGTGCACCACCACAGCCCGGCTCAGAGCCATATTTTTTATTAGCCCAGTAAACCAGTGAAAGGTAAAACAATCATTCTTTTGTTCTATCATTTCTACCATTTTTTATAGTCTATGTGTTCACTGTTTAAAATATTAATATCTCACCAGGTGGTGGTGGCACATGCCTTTAATCCCAGTACTCAGGCAAATCTCTGTGAGTTTGAGGCCAGCCTGGCTGGTCTACAGAGCGAGTTCCAGGAGAGCCAGGGCTATACAGAGAAACCTGTCTCAGAAAAAAATAAACACACACACACACACACACACACACACACACACACACACACACACTTTTAGAATATATATATACTTTAGAATATATATACACATATGTATACACTTTAGAATATATATACATACACACACACACACACACACACACACACACACACACAATTCTAAAAGTATTGTTTCTTTTTAAAAGTTTCCTCACCCCTAAAAGTTGGGGGAGGAAAAAGGGTGGTGTTAAAACAGTAAGTCACAAAGAAAGAGGGTACAGTTATAATGTCATTCTTCACCTTCTTCCCGTTGGGTGTGGACAGAGTCCACCAGCCACATTAGTTCATGTCTAGTAGTGTCCAAACAAAATAAGAAATGGCTGCTTTTAATTTTATCATGTTGCTCGCCAGATTAAAGTTATAAAAAAAAACTCAAAAAAAGGCATTCAAATTTAGTGTTTTGCAACACAAAATTCACATAGAATATCAACTAATACCCACTGTGGTAAATAGCCTTGACGTGATAGATGTTAGGAAAATACAGCATTTTCTCTTGTATAATTCCTAAAACACACAGCAGGTAATTCCCTCTCTATTTACACACACAGAGACAGACTTAACTAGGCTAGAACTGTCCTCACTCACCGGTGTAAAGAGCACTTCTCTGTGAGCATGAGGGTGCTGGGCAAGCTTCGAACTTGTAGAAGGAAAAATAGGAGTTCAGGGCCAGCATCAGCAATATAGTGAGTGTGAGGCTACATGAAACTCTATCTCAAAGAAACAACCAAAACCAAATTAAAAATAAAATAAATGCCTTATTCTGTTGCTTAGGAGGCTGAGGCAGGAGGATTGCAGTAAGTCTGAGGCCCTCATAGGCTATAGTGAGAACTTGTCTCAAAACAAAATAGAAACCCCCCCCAATTAATTTAAAAACTCCTCAAACTCTTGTGTCTGGCATACTACTTCCACCTCCAGCAGTTAGGAGGCAGAGGTAAAAGCAGATCTCCATGAGTTTGAGGCCAGCCTGGTCTAAATATTGAGTTCAGGTTACCCAAGGCTAGTAAGACCCTGTTTCAAAACCAACTTTAACATGTGAAAGATACAGACCTACTTACGAAGGAGCCCAAGAGTCATAGCAGGTCACGGGTCCTCCCTTTTACTAAAACACGGCGTTTTTGGTAGAAAGACTTGCCTACCTTTCCCAAAACGAAACCAAGAAAGAACTAAGGTGGGAGCTGAAAAGGAGCGCCATATTTTTTTTCTTATTTTATCACTACAAATTTTATTCAGAAACTCATCTTTTTTGGTTGTTAAAAAAAAAAAAATCCCAATGTGAACTGGCTTGTCAACCAACTACAAAACTGTCTAGCAGACGCAAGGTATAAACAGGTGGGCTCCGAATCTCCCGTATGTCTTGAGGTATCTAGACTGCCTCCTGTCATGCTCTCGTCCTCCACCTCCGCTGCTGCCACCATGCCTAGGGTCTCTGGATGGAGAATGCCTTTCCCGGGATCGGGACCTGGAACTCTGTTTCTTGCACTGGCGCCCGGACAGCTTCCTGTGGAGCGCTCTTGAGATTGGCCTCAGATGCATGAAGTTGCAGAAGCCCATCTTCGCGCACTCGCCCATCTCATACTGGCAGGCCCCCCTGAAGTCAGGCGCGGTGGACGGCTCTGAACGGATTGGCTGCCCGTTAAGCCAGCGGTTATTCAAGCCCATCACAGCTTTCTCTGCATCCTCCTCATGACGAAACCTGACATACATGTTCCCCACCAGGGGGTCTCCTAGGTTGTCACAGACGTTCATCCCTTCAACCTGTCCGTACTTTTCTGCCATCTCAGTGAAGACTTCCTCCAAGAACTCACCACAGCAGGAGCGCCGTATTTAAAAAACAGAGACTTGGACAACAAGCTCTGGTTATTTGATTATGTCTGTGGGGGAACCGAAGAGGAAATGGCCCCAGTGGAGAGAGTACGGGCTCTGGAGGTGCAGTCATGGTTTGACGGCGAAACACGGTAAAACCACACGTGAGAAGCCACCTTTTTTTTTTGATCTCTAGATTTAGGTGGCCCCATCTTTTCCCTTCCCGCCTCAGTCTGGGTCACTCACTCCACAGCTTCTTTTGCATTACAATGTCCTCGGTGGGCCTGGCAGGAGGGATTAGCTGTGAATTCACAGGGATGGTGGGGCGTGGGTGCTGGGGTGGGGGGTGGGCGGGAGTAGGGGGTTGAGGGGGAGGAGTGATCCAGGACACTGGAATCTACCTTTAAAATCTAGCGCCTTAAGCTGTTGGCCTCCAGCTAGGCTGAGCTGGCCTCTCCCTCTGTTGCTGGAAGACTGAGAGGAAGCCCGCTTCCCCCTGGCCTCTTGATAATTTTACATCTGGACATATTTATTTGTCATTCCTGGGATCCTTCCTCCTAGGCATTGAGTTTTAAGGTCTTAGCTCTTTTGTTGTTCTTGTCGTTAAAATTTATTTTGTTGTTGTTCCGACTGACTTCTATCTGACATGAGTGTGGATCTCCGGGGTTCCCACAGTCTGCCTTATTACGACGAAGCAGCAAATTCTGGTGACTCATCACCAATGCCTGAAGTTCCCGGTCCTGAGGAAAATTGTTGCTCACACGCTGCTGCTGAGATGCTCCGAAAAGAGATCGGTAAGGAGTTCAATCCCCGAAGATCCAAGTTAATTAGAAAAGAAGGAAGAAACGGGTGAAGGGTCACCGCCTCTTTTATCAGTTATAGTCCGTAAGCAGGTGTCATTATCAACCTCTGGACACCCCGCTTTGAGGTTTTACTGGTGACATCAATGTCACCTTCTAGTCTCGAGCAGTAGTAGAGACCAGGGATATAGAATCGGGCAATTGGATTGGAGGCTGTGATGTGAATTTGAGAACTTTAATGTTTTAGGCCCTTTGGAAACAAATGTGCTATAGTAATTAAGCGAGGTGATGCTCTCATCTATTTTGGAGGGGGTGGCATTTCGAGACAGGATTTCTCTGTGTCGCTTTTTTGGAGCCTGTTCTGGAACTCACTTTGTAGACCAGGCTGGCCTCGACCTCACCAAAATTCACCTGCCTCTGCCAGACATACACCACCACTGCCCGGCTGATGCTTTCTTCTTAACAAGGGTTGGGCCTCTAGGTGATGATGAGGATGAGGAGCACCCATTTTAGGTGAGGTTGTACAATTCGTTTGTAGTTTATCCAAATGGCTTCTTTCTCCCGAAGAAGCGGATGGATGGCTTTCCTCTCAACACTTGAGAATGTGGGTGTCACTTAGTAATTAGTCTCCAGCTTGTGAGCACGCATCCTAAACCCCAAACAAGTGTTCTTTTAGCTTACAGTAAAGGTAGTTCCATATAGCTAGCTGCTGGGACCCAGGTCTGAAACACATTTTG
Organism: Peromyscus californicus insignis; assembly: GCF_007827085.1. NCBI lineage: Eukaryota > Metazoa > Chordata > Mammalia > Rodentia > Cricetidae > Peromyscus > Peromyscus californicus. The sequence goes on from NW_026294584.1 coordinate 137,476,974, forward strand.
TCTATACAGACTCAGCCAAGTATTGCTAAAGTCTGTGTGTGTGTGTGTGTGTGTGTGTGTGTGTGTGTGTGTGTGTGTGTATAGTACGTGCAAGTTCTACCACGGCAACACCCCAAGGCCGATGACCACTCCGTTGGCTGTGTATTTCAGTACACAGAAGTGTCACCTCTTCTCTGAGCTTTGGTTTAATGTCTGTCATTGTGAATTTTGATTTTGTGACTTTGAGGTGGAAGAGTGCGGAGTTGGGAATGAGTGGGTAGGTTGTCCGTGGCAAGTAAAGTGAGGATGGCTGTGTTTGTGGCTGCCCCTAGTGCCGGCAGAGGACATATGTGTCCTTTTCGAAGCTGCTTTAAGGCCGGTCTCCTTACTTCTAGACGGCAGCGTTGGTGCTGAGCATCGCATCTTGCAGTGGTGCCGTCGCTAGAGAAAGCCAGGCGAAGCTGGGTAGTGGTTCTGAGTTCAACCCTTCTAATCTCAGAAGAACAGCAAAATGCCTGGCCTTGGTGGCACACAGCTAAAAATCTAGCCCTGAGGCAGGTGGATTGGGGACTTTGTCTTAAAAAACAAACAAACAAAAACAACCCAGTGGAAGAGCTAGAGGGTCATGGATGAGAGAAACAAAATTGGTTAATTGGGATTTTGCCCTAGTACTGATAACTCAAGACTGACTGCTTTTGTACCAACAGAAAGGACTGCAGTACCATGTGGAAATAGGCCGCTGCTTCTCCTTCTCCTCTTCTTCCCCATCCTTCCCCTTCTAGAGGAAGAGGAAGACGGCCCCCCTCCCTTTCTAGGTGAAGGTGAGGAAGCCCCCCCCCCTCGCCTTCTAGGCGGAAGGGGAAGGGGAAGAAGGGGCGAGGAAGGCCCTCCTCGTCCTCCTCTTCTTGTGTTAGGGACTAAACCCAGGGCTGTGCATTGCTAATGGCAAGTGATTTATTTCACCCTGGAAATTTCCTTAGATGACATTCAGTACAATGGATTTCATTATGACATTTTCATTCAGACTTGTTAGTTCATTCACATATGTTAGTTCATACACATTTGTCGTTGTATGACTGGGCTAGGGCTGACTCAGTGGTAGAGCATGAAAGGTCCCAACAGGGTTGGATCCCCAGGAACATGCAAAAAACTAGGGAAGATAAAAATTCCCCAAATCTGATGCCTGGGATTATAAACCTTTATTTATTTTATGTGCATCGGTGTTCTGCCTGGGTGTATCGTCTGCATGAGGGTGTCAGGTCCTCGGAACTGGGGTTACAGACATTGTGAGCTGCCATGTGGCTGCTGGGAATTGAACCCCGTTCCCTGGAAGAGCAGCCAGTGCTCTTAACTGCTGAGCCATCTCTCCAGGCCATTTATTTACTTTTCTGAGCTGGGGCTGGTCTCAAACTCTCTCTCATCTCAGCTTCTGGAGCAAGCAGACTTCAAGTACATGCTGCCTCCTCACACTCTACATGAGGTCACAGTCCTCATCTAGAGGCAGCAGGGGTTGAAAGAAGGACAAAGGACTACAAATTCAAACTTCCTCTCCGTCCTGCCTTTGAGCCGAACATTTGTTAGTTAGTTGTTGCTTTTTATTTTGTTTTTGGATTTCCAGGGTCTACTTGTATGATTTAAATAAATAACATAACTTATGCTATGTTATGTTAAAACACCTATGTAAAATGATAGCACACTCTTATGTGGTGTGTGTGTGTGTGTGTGTGTGTGTGTGTGTGACCAAGTATTCTGACAGAGCATATGATTATAATGAAATTATTAGGTTTTACATATTACTTAGATCTAAGGCTATGAAGATAACTACTTTCAAAGTAAATACATTAAACCTAATATTTAATTTTTTTTTTTTTTTTTTTTTTTTGAGATAAGGTTTCTCTGTGCAGCCCTGTCTGTCCTGGAACTCAGAGGTCTGCTGGCCTCTATCTCCCTAGTGCTGTGATTAAAGGTACGCACCACAATGCCCGGCTGAGCATGCTTTATTAACAAATTATCTGTGTATTCCTAACAGCGTCTCCTCGCCCTTCCTCTGTGGACCTGCCTCTTCAGGACAGCCCTGACTCTTCCACCAGGCCCAAACTGAAGCTCACTGGTCCTGAGTCTGAAGAGGACGCCAAGAAGGGGGACAGCAAGGTCCACACCAAGAAGCAGAAGATGCGGACCGTGTTCTCTCAGGCACAGCTGTGTGCGCTCAGGGACAGGTTTCAGAGGCAAAGGTACCTCAGCCTCCAGCAGATGCAAGAACTCTCTGCCATTCTCAACCTTAGCTATAAGCAGGTACGGTTGTTTCTTTGCCGCCGTAATATAACAGAATTGGCTGATTTGCCGAGGAATGGAGTTAACATCTGGATGCCTCTCTAACTGAGGCCTATCCTTTCTCATGTTAAAAATCATACAGTTATGTGTAGCTCGTGTGATTCATATGTTGTCCACTCTATTCTGTCAATTACTTCATCTTTACTTCATGCCCCCTCTGCCCACCACCCACCCCCAAGGCAGGGTCTCACTATGTGGCCCTGACTGGTCTGGAACACAGTATGTAGACCAGTTTGGTTCCATACTGTCAGATCTGCCTCTGCCTTCCTGGTGTTCAGATTAAAGCTTTTCTCACCTTCAGGGCGGTGGTGGCGCACGCCTTTAATCCCAGCACTCGGGAGGCAGAGGCAGGTGAATCCCTGTGAGTTCGAGGCCAGCCTGGTCTACAGAGCAAGTTTTAGGACAGGCTCCAAAGCTACATAGCGGAAAACCCTGTTTCGGAAAAACAAACAAACAAAAAAGCAGTTATCACCACACCCAGGGTTTTGTTTTATTTTATTTTATTTGGAACCATGCATGATGGCATATCTCAGCATTTGGGAGACTGCTGGGAGAATAAAGTGTTCAGTCCATCTATATAGAGTTCAAGACCACCTGATTTAAAAAAATGAGGTGCTCTCTTCAGCAGCAACACATGCTAAAACTGGGACAGTGTAGAGAAGACCAGCCTAGCTTCCGAGCATCAATGATACAATCTGAAGAGGTGCATATTTGAGGGAGACGGTGGCACAGGCCTTTAATCCCAGAATTCGGAGTCAGGGGTTGATGGTCTCTTGAGTTCCAGGCCAGCCTGGTGAGTTCTGAGACAGCCAGGGCTACACAGAGAAACCCTGTCTTGAAAAAAAAAGAAAGCGAATAATGGGTAGGGAAGATGGCTCAGTGATCACAAGCACGGGAGGGAGTTAGGGTCTCATTAGGCAGCTCACAGCTACCCATGGAATTATTCCTGCTCCAGGGGATCTCGCACATGTCTTCTGGCCTTTAGGGAACCTGTACTCACTTGTACATACCCAAGCAGACACAAGCACATAAAGCTACACTTTTGATGTGGGATGAAGAGATTTTACAGTCTGTCTTTTTTTTTTTTTTGAGACAGGGTTTCTCTCTGGAACTCTCTCTGTAGACCAGGCTGACCTCAAACTTAGATCCACCTGCCTCACCCTCTCAGGTTCTGGGAATTAAAGGTGTGCACCACCATTGCTCAGCTGTCTTTTTTTTTTTTAAACAATTTTATTTATTAATTATGTATACAGTGCTCTGTCTGCGTGTATCCCTGCACCAGATCTCATTACAGATGGTTGTGAGCCAACATGTGGTTGCTGGGAATTGAACTCAGGACCTTTGGAAGAGCAGCCAGTGCTCTTAACCTCTGAGCCATCTCTCCAGCCCTCAGCTGTCTATCTTTTTTTTTTTTTTTTTTTTGGTTTTTCGAGACAGGGTTTCTCTGTGTAGCTTTGCGCCTTTCCTGGGACTCACTTGGTAGCCCAGGCTGGCCTCGAACTCACAGAGATCCGCCTGGCTCTGCCTCCCGAGTGCTGGGATTAAAGGCGTGCGCCACCACCGCCCGGCTCAGCTGTCTATCTTTAATGGTGAAGTTACCGACTGGAATGAAAGGCGCTGCACAGCTAAACTCAGCACCCAAGATGGAGACAGGATGGTCAGGCAGGGTTTCTCTGTGTAGCTTTGGTGCCTGTCCTGGATCTCACTCTGTAGACCAGGCTGGCCTCGAACTCACAGAGATCCACCTACTTCTGCCTCCCGAGTGCTAGGATTAAAGACGTGCACCACCACCGCCCTAAATAAACAATATTTTAAAAAAATGTATGAAGCTGGCCTCACTTGCATGTCTATATGTAGATGGGTGTTTAGCCTCCATGTTTATCTGGGCATCCTATGTGTAGTGCTCCTAGGAGGCCAGAAGAGGGCGTCAGGTTACCCGGGACTGGAGTTGGAGATGGTTGTGAATCACCCTGTGGGAGCTGGGAATTGAACCTGCGTCCTCTGGAAGACCAGTCGGTGCTCTTGTCTGCATGTCTTAATTTTTAAAAAGTCCTGTCACTTTCTGCAGGTTAAGACCTGGTTCCAAAACCAAAGAATGAAATGTAAGCGATGGCAGAAAAACCAGTGGCTGAAGAGCAACGGCGTGACTCAGGTAACAGGACATATTTACAGACTTACTTCGTATGTGTCTACCTCATCTGGGTGTGGCCCATCTGTGGGTGCTGGGGAGCTGGCAGTAGAGCCCAGGTTCCCTGGACAAATAGTCAGTGGTTCCGAACTGCTGTGGCTGCCTTTCAGTCCCGTCCTGTTAACGTCCATCTGTGTTCCCTCAGTCTCGTTGCCTCCCATCCCCCTCTCCCCCTGCAAGTCCCCCGCCCACCCCCATTTTTCGAGGCAGGGTTTCTCTGTGTAGCTTTGGAGCCTTTTCTGGAACTAACTCTGTAGACCAGGCTGGCCTTGAACTCACAGAGATCCGCCTGGCTCTGCCTCCCAGTGCTGGGATTAAAGGCATGCGCCACAACGCCCAGCCCAAGAGCTCTTTCTTGTGGTGATTTTTTTTTTTTTTTTTGAGATAGGGTCTCATGTAGCCCCGACAGTCAGGGATCCTCCTGCCTCTGTCTCTGGAGTGCTGGGATTAGAGGCACGTACCACCATGGTGATCTTTTTCATATTTCTTCAGCTTACGACTTTAGATTTCCTTTTTTGTACTCATTGAGTTAACCACCTCTTTTAGAAGGGCTCTGCATTTGTGGAGTATCCCAGCCTCCATTCCAGTTATCGCCAGGGCTGTCTGAACACATCTGGAAGCCTTTCAGTGTGGGACAGCCAGACTTTGACCGATGTTTGGAGCTACCAGACCGGGACCAACCCAACTTGCAGTAACCAGACCTGGACCAACTCAACTTGCAGCAACCAGGCCTTGACCAGCCTAACTTGGAGCAATCAGGCCTTGACCAACCCAGATTGGAACAACCAGGTCTGGAACACTCAGTCTTTGTATTCTCAAGCCCGGAATAGTCAGGCTTGGAACACTCCTTTCCATAACTTTGGAGACGACTCTCTGCAGCCTTACATGCAGTATCAGCAAAACTTCTCTGCCAGTGATGTGGGGGCGAGTTTGGAAGCCACTGGGGAAAGCCACATGTATTTTAGTACCCCACAAGGCTTGTAATTACTCCTGAACTACTCTGAATACTCAGGGGTGGGGGATGGGGTGGGGGGGTGCGGGTAGTAAGGAGTGGACAAATGACTCAGTTTAAGGTCAAGGCAGTGGCTGGATTTCTTCCTTCTTTTAAAGATTTTTGGTCTTTCAAGACAGTGTTTCAGGACTAGAGAGATGGCTCATGGGTTAAGAGTATTGGCTGACCTTCCAGAGGTCCCCAGTTCGATTCCCAACAACCACATGGTGGCTCACAAACATCTATAATGAGATATGGTGCCCTCTTCTGGCACTCAGGTGTACATGCAGACGGGATGCTGTATACTTAAATAAACAAATATTTAAAAAAAAAAAAAAAAAAAAAAAAAAAAGACGAGGTTTCTCTGTGTATCCCTGGCTGTCTAGAACTTACTCTGTAGACGGGGCTGGCCTCAAACTCGGAGATCTCTCTGCTTCCCGAGTGCTGGTGTACCACCACACCAAACTTCTTCCAAAGATGTTTTGTTTTATTTTTTGTTTTTTGAGACAAGGTTCTCTGTGTATGTAGCTTTGGAGCCTTTCCTGGAACTCACTCTGTAGTCCAGGCTGGCCTCAAACTCACAGAGAGTCTCTGCCTCCTGAGTGCTGGGATTAAAGATTTTTATATTGTTTTTATTTTTATTCTTTTGGTGCCAGAGAGCAAATCTAGGACCTTGAACATGCCGGGCACCCACTCAACCGCTGTGTTCTACTTGCAGCCCTGCCGTGGTGTGCTGTCTTAGAGCTCTGTAACTTTTTCTTTAGTGTTGTGCTGGAGATTACCTAAGGGCTTTGGAGACACTAAACTGTACCCTCTCCTCCCCCATATTCTTCACACACACACTGACCCACCCTGATCCTGGCTTGTCTTTTCCTTAGAAGCTTGGGTCTTGGTGTAATTTGGGTGTGTTGAGTTGAGGGGTGGGGGTTGTCTGGAGTCTGGAGAAGGAGGTTTGAATAAGTTGCCTGCTACAGAAACAGACGTGGTGGCACTAGCTAAGGATCCAGTATTTTGGGGTATCTTTAGGATGCAGAATCTAAACGCGTGAAGAGTATAAAGATTCATTCAGATGTGGGGGCCACTCTAGCGGATGAGGCAAAAGGATTACGAATTTGAGGCTAGCCCCGATACACAGTAAGTTCAAGACTAGCCTGGACTATATGTAAATAATAAGATGGTGTCTCAACAAAATAAAAGGAAAGCTTTGGTCGAAGGAGGACTTCCGTTTTGGCAGTTAGGAGCCTTTACCTGTTCAGTGTGCCTCGTTGATGTCCTCCCTCTCTTTGGAGTTTACTATGAGTACTGCTATGTTAATATCTGTAGGGAGAGGTTTATAGTTACTGTACCACGATAATGCAATGCCTGTTTGACTAGATTAAGTAAAATAAAGCACTAACTTTACCTTTAGTGGTCCGATCTCTGTCTTGCTTTCACCTAGTGGCGTCAATATACATTTTTTTTTTTGGTATGTGAGACAAAGTCTCATGTAACCCAAGCTGGCCTTAAATCTACTATGTTGCCAACACTTGAGGCTGAATGGGGGAATCAAGAAAAGTTCAAGGCCCACCAGAGCTGGACAGGCTTTGTCTTTAAAACAAACAAGCAAAAAACTCAGCACATGACATGGTGCTCATCATGAGTGGATACACTGAGTTTGAGGCCAGCCAAGGCTACATAGTGAGACCCTGTCACCAAAACCCACAGCACTGGTGAGATGGCCCAGTGTGGAAATGACCCTGCTGCCTAGTCTGACCCTCCTTCCATCCTAACCCGGAATCCACAAGCCGGAAGGGGGAGAACCAACTCTTGTGAACCTTCCTCTGCTCTCAGCTGTGCACACCAATGTGCACACTATACCCGCGGGCACAAACACTCCGTGTGCACAAGCCAAACCAACAGCCAGGGAAGGAAGACACAAGATTGGCCAGTGCAGTGTTGCCCAAGTCTGCCCATCTCTCTAGAAACGAATGTAGTGGAATTTTTTGTTTGTTTTGAAACAGGGTCTCAGTATGTAGTCCTGGCTGTCCTGGAACTCACCATGTAGACCAGGCTGGCCTCACATCCACAGAGATCTCCCTGCGCCTGCCTGTGTTCAAGGCTAGGATTAAAAGCATGTACCACATGCCTGGATGTAATTGCTTTCTTTATACCTCGAAAATGCATTATCTATACCTTAACCAAACTACAGTAAGAGGCTGGAGAAATGGTTTAGAGGTTAAGAGCACTCACTGGCTTCCCTGACAGGACCCAGATTCAATTCCCAACACCCACATGGCACCTCACAAGTGTCTACAACTTCAGTTCCAGCACATCTGGTTTCTGCAGTCTACTGACATGTGGTACACAAAGATACATACAGGCTAAATACCCATATACTGCATGGGTGTATACCACATTTTAAAATCCTTTTGTTGATGAACACAGGCTTTTTTCTGTTCTTGGTTTTCAGAACGAGTGTGCCAATAGACACGGATATATAATTGTCATTGGTATGCTGGCCTAGAGTCCTTCAAGCGTATGCCTGGAATTATAGGCATGCACCGTTAGGTTTCTCCAAATTGAGGGATCTCCTACAGAACCATGCTGCTTTTTCTTACATTGCTGATGGCTGCGTGTCTGCTTTCAGTTGGGTCCTGATATAGCTAGACAACACTGGGGACAAGGAGTCTAAGTTTTGAAAACAGCATTTGCTTTACCCTTATTTTTATGAAGGCTGGCAGATACAGACAAGCCTGTCCCTTTCCTAAAAGTATCAAGCAAAAGGAATCTTTTTTTTTTTAGATTTTTTTTTAATTTTATGTGCATGAAAGTTTATGCTGGGTGTTGTGGTGCACACCTTTAATCCCAGCACTCAGGAGGCAGGAGGATCTCTGTGAGTTCGAGGCCAGCCTGGTCTACAAAGTGAGTTCCAGGACAGCCAGGGGCTACACAGAGAAACCCTGTCTTAAAAAAAAAAAAAGAAAGTAAGTTTTGCCTGCCTGCATATAGTATGTATGTACACCCCCTGCATGCCTGGTGCCTGAGATGGGAAGGGGTCGGATCCCCTGGATCTACAGTTGAGAATGGTTGTAGGCACTGGGAATAAAACCTGGGTCCTCTGCAAGAATCGATGTTTTTGGCCACTGAAAAATCTCTCCAGCCCCAGGAATATATATATATTTGCTTACAGTTTGGGAGGATTATACCACATGGTAACCAGAGCAGGAGGCCAGAATAAGAAATGAATGTTTTTAAAACGTTTTATTTTTTAAATCACAAGTATGTGTATGGGTGTGTGCCCTGAGGAGGCCAGAGGCATTCGATCCCCCGGAAATGAAGTTCCAGGTGATTGTCAGCCACCTGACATGGCTGCTGGGAATCAAACTCCAGTTCTGGAAGACTGAACACTTAACAGACAAGCCAGGAGAGTGGTTTTTATTCCTAAGAACAGGAATTGACAAGGGAGCGCCTCGCCCTCCCCCCAGTTCCCCAGCACACCTAGTGTTTCAGTGAGAGCCACAGGAACCACAGAGTCTCAGCATCTCTTGTTTTTGTGTCAACTGGGGATTAAATCCCGGGCTTCCTGATTCTAGGCCAAGGCTCTTCCCTGAGCTTCACCCCCCACCTGCTTGGGGGATGTCAAGTGTCATTACAGGTAATAGGTCGGGAGGATGTGTGGTTTCAGAAGTGAGTTTGGGGCTTAAGGGTGAGGGTGGGGTAGGAGAGTAATCAGGAAAGATTTCAATTTATCGAAAAAGCAAACGATGAATATTCATCTGGTGTAGTTGTGTGTAAACGTTCAGTTTTGCTGTGAGGTAAGAAGTTGAGGGGCTGGAGAGATGGCTCAGCAGTTAAGAGCACTGATTGCTCTTCCAGAGGACCTGAGTTCAATTTCCATCAACCACATGGTGGCTCACAACCATCCATAGTGGGATCTGATGCCCTCTTCTGGTGTGCAGGTATACATGCAGAGCACTCATACAATAGAATATAAATAAATAACTTTTTTTTTTTTTAAAAAAAGAAGGAAGTTAAGTTAATGTGACTTCTAATGTATTCATCGTAGATGACCTAGTCATTGGTCAGTCTTACTAGATTCAGCTAAAACACAGCACAGAAAAACATGGAAAAAGCCGGAAACACCTAGCAACCGCCACAAGTAAACAGCCTTGCCTGTCAGTCACAACATCAGCAACTCAGGACCACTCACCGGGGTGCCCAGCCCACCCTGAAGCACTGCAAGGAGGAAGCACTGCTGCTACTCTGCTAAGGAGAGGCCTTGGCAATCAGAAATATTGGGGCTGGAGAGATGGCTCAGCTGTTAAGAGCACTGGCTGCTCTTCCAGAGGTCCTGAGTTCAATTCCCAGCACCCACATGGTGGCTCACAACCATCTATAGTGGGATCTGATGCCCTCTTCTGGCATAAAGTCAATCCCATCAGTGGAAATGGCTGGTGTCTCAGATTCATCCTCACCTTCTCCACAAACCCTAACTACGCTTGCAGAGGCCACTTCAAGTCTTTACAGGTTAATTGATTTAATGGGATTCTAGCAGTGTGTGTGTGTGTGTGTGTGTGTGTTTGTGGGGACCAAATCCAGGGCTGTTCCATTGATCTGCACTCTCAGTCTTCAGTGTGAGAATCTTGATTATTATCTTTGGCTTTGCCTTTTTCAGGGTCGAGGAGATTCCACCAACCACCAGGAGTGGGGCTGACTTCAGAAAGCCTCCCCAGCTGCAGCGTTCCTGGGCTTTTCGATTCAGCTTCTCACCAAGGGAGCTATTCAAATGCCTCCGTCAACTGAGTCCTGAGTCCCAAGCTGTCATGGGACCCCCAGCTGACTTCTTTATTTAACAAATTCTCCTTTTCTCCTGCTTGGCCCCCTGTCCCTCCTCTGTCTGGCAGCTGTCTGTCTTTGCTTTGTAGTTCACCACCGGGTTTTCTGAAGACTCGGGGTTTATTCAAAACAGAATTAACCTTTTCCTTTACCCTAAGAAGCCAGCACTTGGGAGTCACTGACCAAGCCAGGCCTGTGCTTCTGACTTTGGAGTCTATACCGTCCAGTTCCGAAGACTCAATCCAGCGTGCTTGCTCCCTCAGCTTCAAAAGGAAATGCCAGCTAAAGGTAGAAAATCTAGGTAGACTGAGGTTTCACACTGACATAAACTGGGGGTAACACAGCAGGAGTTTCTAAGGGGAGAAGGTGGGGAAAGGCAGGCTGGCCGGGACAAGTTTTCTTTTCAATTTCTCTCCTATCATGTTAGCTAATTTTGGGGTGCCCTTTTCAAGCTTTTAAGGTGACTTATTATACACGGTGAATTAAGACCCAAATTAGATTGTCTCGGGACTGAAGAGACGCCTCAGCAGTTAAAAGTACTTCCTACTCTTCCAGAGGACTGACTGGGTTCTGTTCCCAGCTCCAGGGCAGGCTGCTTCATAGTGAACTCCAGCGCCAGGGGATGCCCTGCCTCTGGCTTGCTTAGGCACCTGTACACATGTACAAGCACACACACACACACACACACACACACACACACACACACACACGTTACTAAAGACAGCTTCAAGGCTTTGAGAGTCTGCCTTCACAGCTCACTGGCCGCTTCCATTTTCCCAATAAACAGTCTCTGTTTCTATCACTAAGCGGGGGAAGGGGGCAGGGACAGCACCAGAGTAAAAGAGTGGTTGTCTCTTTTAATTTTCTGTAATATTTTATGGCTTTTGTTGTTGCTTTAAGGCAAGAAGAACTAAAAAAAAAAAACCTCAGTTTTTGGGCAGGCATGGTAGCCTTGTCTGTAGCCTCAGGGCTAGGGAGGCAGGAGCAGATAGGAGGATAGTTGGTGAGTTCAAGTTCGACTTGATCCTTCTTCTTTCTTTCTTTTTTTTTTATTAAGATTTTATTATTTATTTTTAATTTATTTTTATTTTATGTGCATTGGTGTTTTTGCGATGGGTCCCCCGGAACTGGAATTACAGACAGTTGTGAGCTGCCATGTGGGTGCTGGGAATTGAACCCGGGTCCTCCGGAAGAGCAGTCAGTGCTCTTAACCACTGAGCCATCTCTCCAGCCCCTATTTATTTATTTTTCTATTATCAGCTTGATATAGTATAAATTCTTATCCTAATAGTAAAATGTTTGATTGAGGATTGCCCAGTAATTGAGTAAAACCAAAGCTTATTATAATCTACAGTCATCCTAAGGTCCCCCCTGCCATGTGGGTGCTGGGAATTGAAACCGGGTCCTCTGGAAGAGCAGTTAGTGCTTTTAACCACTGAGCCATCTCTCCAGCCTACCTACTTGCTCTTTACAGTGAGTTTCAGACTAACCAGGGCTGCATATTGAAACCCTGCCTCAAAAAGAACAGCAAAACCCAAAAACTGGGCCTGCAATATGTCTCTGGGCAGAGGTGCTTACCACAAGCCAAGCCTGATGACTGGAGTCAGTCTCTCAGACCCACATGATGGAAAGAGAGAAAGAGCTCCACAAAGCTGCCCCCTGATCTCCACAGGCAGGTAGTGGCGTGCACCCCTCCCCTACTCCCTAAAACAAATAAATGTAATCATAATAACCACATAACCCCCCTTTATTACTGCCCTGCTCAGCTGCTCAATTTCCTCTTTTCTCCTAATTACTTGTGTAGTCTTTGACTGTCCTGGAGCTCACCGTGTAGATTAAGCCGGCCTCGAATTCATAGACATTCACCTGCCTCTGCCTCCCTCTGCATCCCTCTGCACATGCCTTTGACCCTGGGGAGGCAGAGGCATGCACAGGCAGATCTGAGTGCGAGGCCTCCTGCCTCTGCCTCTTGAGTGCTGAAATTAAAAGTTGCACCACCACACCTGGCTAAGCTAGACTCTGTGAAAGCCCACACTCAGACTCTCAGGGGATCTCCCTATCCTCTGAGCAACTCCTTCTCTTAACCCACATGCTTACACTTATATTAAAGCATCTTGATGTCGAGCCTGGTGGTGGTGGCACTTGCCTTTAATCCCATCACTCCAGATGCAGAGGCAGATGGAGCTCTGAGTTCGAGGCCAGCCTGGTCTACACAGCAAGTTCCAGGACAGCCAGGTCTACTCAGAGAAACCCTGTCTGGAAAAAAAAACAAAAAAACTTTACTACTGGGCATGGTTGACACATGCTTTTAATCCCAGTACTTGGGAGGTAGAGGCAGGAGAATCTCTGCGAGTTTCACCCAGCCAGGGGTCCATAGTGAGACCTTGTCTGAAAACAAATAACAACAATAAAATATCATCATTAACTGTCAATGCACTTAAAAAAAATTTATGGGGCTCATTATATTGCCTTGATTGGTCCTTTATATCTGAGCTCAGAGATGCTTCCTTACTCAACCCTCTCAGGAGCCAAGACTACAGGTGTTAGCTGAACATCTTCAAATGTAAAAATAGCTTAAGTCCCTGTTGCAGAGTTGGGTCTGGAACCCAGGCCCTCACCCATGCTCTCTTGCCTCCTGAACTGTACCTTCCTTCAATCCTGAAACTTGGATTCTGAACCACAGACAAGACTGTCTGGCTTTGCTCAGAGCCCCAGGAAGTCACATTGAACTTCCTGGAGGATCACAGCGCCCCCTACTGATTCCCTGTTGCACTGGGGCTCACCAATCTCACAACCGTTTGCCTGCCTTAACCTCAGGGCGAAAGATAGGAGGATGGTTAGCAGCCTCTTCCTTAATTACGTGTTGTTCCAAGTGGGAATCAGTGACAGACAGATTAGAGATACAGAGACATACATGATGAACTAAAGAGGTCTCCTCAATAGTCAAATAGAGACCTCAAAGGAGGAAAAATGAATGAAAATCTTAACAGGAAAAAAAAAAAAATGGGCTGGAGAGATGGCTCAGTTAAGAGCACACTGGCTGCTCTTCCAGAGGAGCGGAGTTCAATTCCCAGCACCAACATGACAGCTCACAGCTGTCTGTAACTCATGTTCCAGGGTATCTGATTCCTGCATACAGACATACCTGAAGGCAAAACACCAATGTATATAAAATAACAATAAATAAATTGTTAAAAAAAATTTTTTTAAATAAAGTAATTTTAAAGCCAGGTGTGGTGGCTCATGCCTTTAATCCCCGCACTTGGGAAGCACCACTCCAGAGGCAGAGGCAGGTGGATCTCTGCAAATTCTAGGCCAGCCTAGTCTACAAAACGAGTACCAGAACAGCCCGGGCTACATAAAGAAACCCTGTCTAGAAAAAACAAAAAAAAGGGTAAGATACATGGGAGGGATTGGAGGGATGAAAGGGAAGGAGGGAAATGGTGCAATTACTTTATAATCCTTCAAATAAAAAATGACAATAGGGGCTGGAGAGATGGCTCAGTGGCTAAGAGCATTGACTTCTCTTCCAGAGGACCTGGGTTCAATTCCCAGCCCCCACAGGGCAGCTCAAAACTAACTCCAGGATCCAGCACCCTCACACAGACATACATATAGGCAGAACACCAATAAAATAAATAAAATTTTAAAAAAATGACAATAAAAAGACTACTTAGCAAGAGTGTATATTATTAAATAAATTAAATCAGCATATTATTACTATTAAAAATAACCTTAAAAAGCTGGGCATGGTAGTGTACCCTCAGCCTTTGGGAGGCAGAGGCAGGCAGGTCTCTGTGAGACTGAAGCCAGAGTGATTTACACAACTAGTTCCAGACCAGCCAGGACTAACTTGTTGAGACCATATCTCAAGACAAAATGAACAATAGCAACAACAATAAAATATCTTCATTAAATGTCAGGTCAGCTTCAAGGAAAAAAAGTAATGTTGCTCTGGCAGGTTCCAGAAGAAGCAGAGGCCAGGGGAGAAGAAACCTCATAGCAAGAACTATTTAAAAAAAAAAAAAAAGTGAAAAAAAATCATCCTGGAGCCAGAATTTTTTTTTTTTTCTTTTAGAGACAGGGTTTCTCTGTGCAACAGCCTTGGCTGTCCTGGAACTCACTTTGTAGACCGGCTGTTGAACTCAGAGTTCTGCCCGCCTCTGCTTCCTGAGTGCTGAGATTAAAGGCGTGTGCCACCATGCCTGGAGAGCCAGAATATTTTTGTTATGCAGTTTTATGGTTTGTTGTGAGTATGTATGTGTGTGTACACATTCAGTGTTCAAGTAAAGGGCAACGGTCAACACAGATGTTCCCCATCACTCTCTACAGTTATTTTTTCATTCACGGCCCCTCATTCAGCTAGACCTAACAGCAGGCCCTAAGGGCCCGGCATCATCTTGGGTTCTGAAGGACCCAACTCAATTCTTCATGCTTGTATTTGCAAGCTCTTCACTAACTGGCTTTGTTTAGCTTTGATTTCAAAATCATAACTCTGGACGTGAGGGAGAACCAGGAAACAATGGTGTCAAAGACCTCCAGGAGAGTAGGGCTGATGGGCACTCTGAGAAGATGCTCCTATAATTCCTGTAGTTAGGGATGATGTGCTTAAGTAAGCAGTGTCACTGTAGGCAATGCTGATGGGTTTTGATGGTCCTGGACCCGAAGCCCTCGATGGCTCCCACAATATTCACACCTTCTTTCACTCTGACAAAGCATATGTTACCATCAGTCTTGCCAGAGCAGATGAAAAAGTAGAAAGCCACTGTGCCGGTCCAGTGTTTAGTGTGAGCAAGATGCCTCCAGGGCCTGCCTGTGACAGGGTCAACTTCTCACCACCAGATGTTTCCTTGTAGATAGTCCAACATCTGTATTAGTCAGAGTTCTCCAGAAAGGAGAACCTTGGCAGGGCACAGACATTTCTATTAGTTATATAAAATAGAGGGTGTGGTGGTACATGCCTGAAAAAAAACCCAGCATTTGGGAAGTTGAGGCAAGTGGATCAAGAATTCAAAGCCAACCCTGGGCTACCTAGTAGTAGATTTGAGGCTTGTTTTAACTTTGGCACAGTGGCTGTGCCTTAATCTACTGCTACCTCAGCCAGCAACTGCAACTCTGAAATTACCACCCTGCTTCTCTACCAGCATCCTGGCCACTCAGGCCCCAGCCTAGTGAGGATTCTGCTCCCACAGGCACGGGCTCTGTTGCTGCCACTAAAGGTAACTTAAATCTCTATCATTCTAATTATGAATAAGAATGGAGATTCGGGCTAGAGAGACGGCTCAGCGGTTAAGAACACTGGCTACTCTTCCAGAGGTCCTGAGTTCAATTCCCAGCTACCACATGGTGGCTCACAACCATCTATAATGAGATCTGGCGCCCTCTTCTGGCCTGCAGGCAGAACACTGTATACATAATAAATAAATTAAAAAAAAAAAAAAAGACTGGAGACTTCAAAGGCTGCGGTGAAAACCTGCCAGCTCAGAGAGGTTGAGTAGCAACTAGCTTGCCCTCCCTCCTTGCTGGTGTCCATGGAAGACCTATGCTTCGCCAAACCACAAAAGGCTGCATCACTCCAAACCCCCCACCCCACTACTTCCTGTGTCTCTATCTCTCCTGGATGCCCTCTGGTGCTCTATGATGACTTTCTATCAACTTTTCTGTCAACCAGTTGATAACTTCGCCTCCTGATCCAAAGCTAATTTTATTTAATCAATGCAAATGCAAACTCAGGGTTTACAGTGTGGTCAAATATCTCCCAACAGAGGCCAGCATGAGCTACATGAGAATGTGTCCGAAAATATTAAAACATGTGTATCTGTGGTGTGTGTGAAGTATGTGAGGGGTTGGTGGTGTGTGTATGTATGTGTGTGTGTATGTGTGGTGCGTGTGTATAGTATATGAAGGGTTGGTGGTGTGTGTATGTTGGTATGTGGTGGTGGTGTGTGTGTTGGTGTGTGTTGGGGGTGTGTTGTCTGTGGAGTGTATATGTGTGATGTGTGTGTGTAGTATGTGAGAAGGTGGTGTGTGTGTGTGTGTGTGTGTGTGTGTGTGTGTAGTATGTGAGGGGTTGGTAGTGTTGTTGTTGTTGTTGGTGGTGGTGGTGTGTGTGTGTGTGTGTGTGTGTGTGTGTGTTGGTGTGTGTTTGGGGTGTGGTGTCTGTGGAGTGTGTATGAGTTGGTGTATGTGAGACATGGCTTCTGTGCAGCCCAGGAGCTCTCAACCCTCTTGCCTTGACCTCCTGAGCATTGCCACAACCAGCTGAGATCTTCCAAATATGTGCTATTTTTAGAAGCTGCCCCATCCATTACTGGGAAGAAGGTATTAAGTTCAAAATATGATTTTTTTTTTCAAGACAGCATAGGGTCTCTATGCAGTCCTGGCTGTTCTAGCACTCACGCTGTAGCCCAGGCTGGCCTCAAACTCACAGAGATCCGCCTACCTCTGCCTCCTGAGTGCTGGGATTAAAGGCGTGCGCCACCATGCCAAAATATTAGTTTATCTAATTCTTTTAGTTCTATGAATGTCTATGAATTCTGAAGTTGTTTTTGGATTGAAACTAATTGGTAAAAAAAAAAAAATAGTCTTTTTTTTTTATCTTTAAAAAAACGGTGTTTTTGTTTTTGTTTTTTTCCTTTAAAAAAAGATGAAACTAGCCGGGCGGTGGTGGCGCACGCCTTTAATCCCAGCACTCGGGAGGCAGAGCCAGGCGGATCTCTGTGAGTTCGAGGCCAGCCTGGTCTCCAAAGCGAGTTCCAGGAAAGGCGCAAAGCTACACAGAGAAACCCTGTCTCGAAAAACCAAAAAAAAAAAAAAAGAAAAAAAAAAAAGATGAAACTAATTGGTAGATATTAGGAGTTCCTCATGGAATGACATTGTCAATGACTTCTTCAAAAAAAAGAAATCATTTTATCACAATATTGTTCCTCTTTACTTTTTCCTTTCCTTTTTCAGTTTGTAGCTCTGGCCATCCTGAAAATTCACTATGTTGCCACAGGCTGGCCTTGATCTCGGGACAATCCTGTTGCCTCAGCTTCCTGTGTGCTGGCGTTACAGGTGTCAGCTACATCCCGTCCCATTTTTCCCTTGTCTTGCCCCTGCCTCACTTACGTTTGTTTGCTTGGCTGTTTGAAATTTATTTATTTATTTAACATCACCAGGCACGGTTGTATACTCCTTTAATTCCAGCACTGGCAGATCTCTGTGACTTCCACCCAGGGCTACAGAGTGAGACCATGTCTCCAAAAACTTTATTTTTCTATTTATTTTTGTTGGGAGATGGGCATGTATGTCACAGTGGCAATATCTGTGGAGGGCAGAGGAGAACTCAGAGCAGGAGTTGGTTTTCCAAGGACAGAATTTAGGTCGTCAGCCTTGATGACAAGCACCTTTACTGAGCCATCTCAACAACTGGGATTTGTTTTTTTGAAAGAGTTTCGTACAACCTATGCTAACCTAAAAGACACCGTGTGCCTGGTTCCTACTGCCCCCACTTCTGGAATACTGGGATTACAAGTGTGCCTCAAGTAGGTGTGCTCCTACTTTTGCTAAGTATATTGTGTTTAGTTTCCCTTCATCCTATTTTGTAACCAAGACAATCAACTTTTCAACCACATCACATCCGTCACCAAAACTGCTCCTCTTAAGATCGTTAATGAGACAGACTTGGAGAATGGCCCTGCATGTCTGTAAGGCCATCTGGGAGATGGAGGCAGAAGAATAAAGGGTTCAAGAGCATCCTTTGCTGCATGTTTAGTTTGAGGCCAGCTTGTGATACATAAAATACCCACATACAACACACACACAGAGAACAATCACTAATGAAACAAAAATCTCACATTATCCCCAGGTGGCTGAGTCCAAAGCCAAATCTGGTCTTTTCACTATGAGGAAATCAGTCAATCCATAATGAGAATAATTCTAAGTCATACATTAAGATAAAAACTCAAAAGACAGGTGTGGTGGCTCACTCCTTTAATCCCAGCACTTGAGAGGCAGATGCAAGTGGATCTCTGTGAGTTCGAGGCCAGCCTGGTCTACAGAGGGAGTTTCAGGATAGCCAGAGCTGTTACAAAGAAAAAAAACGTGTCTTGAAAAACCAATATATATAAACTCAATAAGCAGAAATGATGCTTAATGTTTAACTCCCTTGGACAAATATCACATCTTTACAGATGTTAGCATAACTCTTTGTTCTCCTGAAGGCTGCTGATTCTGGATGTATGAGGATATTTGACCTCCTCTGCTGCATGTATAGTACCAGCATCCCTTCCACACCTTCCCAGTAGCCTTTCTAGTGATCAAGGTTCATAAGGCCCGCCCACCTTTCTGCTAAGAATCAGAAGTCTAAGCTGCAGGCAGAGTACCCTGAAGCCTTCCTTCTCTAGTGACCACTGATGTCAGAGTGGGTCCCTGGTATGGTGTGGGGTGTGTGTGTGTGTGTGTGTGTGTGTGTGTGTGTGTGTGAAGAACCTAGACTTTCCTTGACTGGAGAACTGCCCAAGGCGGGTTCAAAATAGGATGATAGGATACAATCGTTCATTATCATCTGTTTTTATGGTTGTTTCCCCCAGAAAACCTACAAATTCTTGGAAAAATCTGGAACACAAACTTGAGACTGGTTCAGGATTTGATAGGATCATAAGGAAAGCCTTAAGTAGCCCAGAATGTGCCCCAACACACACACACACACACACACACACACGCACACACACACACACACACACACACACTCACACACACACACACGCACGCACGCACACACACACACACACGCACACGCACACACGCACGCACGCACGCACGCACACACACACACACACACGCACGCACGCACACACACACACACGCACGCACACACGCACACACACACACACACACGCACACACACACACACACACGCACACACACACACTGACCTTGAACTCTCACTCCTCTTGCGTCTACCTCCTAAGTGCAAAGAGAGCAGGCGTGACCTGACTGGATTCTTAATTTGATACTAGGAGGTGTGGCCTAAGAAGGAGGTGTGGCCTAAGAAGGAGGTGTGGCCTAAGAAGGAGGTGTGGCCTAAGAAGGAGGTGTGGCCTAAGAAGGAGGTGGGGCTGGAGAGTTGGCTCAGCAGTTGCGAGCACTGGGTTCAAATGGCTGCTGACAGCTGTAATTCCAGTCCTAGGGAATGTGATGCTCTCTTGTGGCCCTCCTCAAGCACCTCACAAATGTGGTGCACACACACTTGCAGGGAAAACACTGATAAACATAAAAATACGTTTTAAAAAAGATTTATGAGAGCTGGGAGGTGGTGGTGCACGCCTTTGATCTCAGCACTCAGGAGGTAGAGGCAGATGAATCTCTGTGAGTTCGAGGCCAGTCTGGTCTAAAAAGCGAGTTTCCAGGACAGCCAGGGCTACACAGAGAAATCCTGTCTCAAAAAACAAAACTATATATATATATATATATATATATATATATAGTGAGTTTTGCCTACACATGTATGTTCACCGTATGTGTGCGGTACCTACAGAGGTCAGAGGAGGTATCAGATCCTGTGAACTGACTTAGAGGAGGCTGGAAACCACCATGTGGGTGCTGGGAACCAGACTCAGGCCCTGTCTAAGAGCAACAAGTGCTTTGAGTAGCCAAGACATCTCTCAAGCCCTAAACAAATAAATCTTAGAAAATACACAGTAGTCACAAGGGATGTCCTAGAAGGATGTATCCTGTGCCCCCCCTCTCTCTATTTGATCCTGCCACTCCCTCCTAACAACTCAGACCCCAGGTACGGAGCTAGCTGACCAGACTGAATCTTCTGAAACCCTGACTTCAAATAGCTTCTCCTTCTTCCACGCTGTTTGCCTCTGACTGACACAGATGCTAAGAAAACCCCACGCTTGAGCTGTGTTCAGAAAGGTCTTGTCATTTTCAGGGAAGGAGGCTGTATGTGGTGG
Source organism: Peromyscus californicus insignis (assembly GCF_007827085.1). Taxonomy (NCBI): domain Eukaryota; kingdom Metazoa; phylum Chordata; class Mammalia; order Rodentia; family Cricetidae; genus Peromyscus; species Peromyscus californicus. The sequence goes on from NW_026294584.1 coordinate 137,497,225, forward strand.
TACATGCCTGTAATCCTAGCACTCAGGAGGCAGAAACAGGATGATTGCTCTAGGTTCAAGACACTATATGTCTCATTAAAGACAAAATCAAACGCCATTTTTATTTACATTTATTTTTCTCTCTTCTTTCTTCCTCTTCCTTCTTTTTAGACAGGGTCTCTCACTTCCCGTGGCTCACGAATGTGTCTAGGCTGACTGGCCAGAAAGCCTCAGAGACCATCAGAGCTAGGATGACAAGTACTCACCACTGAGTCTGGCTTTGTAATTTTTATTTATCTTATTGTATATTATTGTACGTGGATGGATGTTTTACCTGCACATAAGTCTATGCATCACTTCTATGGCTGGTGTTTGAAGAAAGAGTGACAGATTGGAAGACCTCCTTGGAGTTTCAGACAGGTTTGAGCCTTCGTGTGGGTGCTGGGAACTGAACCTGGGTCCTCTGGGAGAGCTGTCGGTGCTCTTAACTGCTGAATCAGCTCTCCACTCCCCTAGCCTGGCTTTGAAAAAATTACTATATACTTTATTTGGAGAGGTTTGGAGGAAGCGTGGGCGTGCATCCATGGAGCCTGTATGAAGTTCAGAGGACAACCTGGAAGAATTGATTCTCTCCTTCACAATGTTTGTCCCGGAGGTCAACCTCAGTCTTCAGGCCTGGCAGTGTTTCTACCTGCTGAGCCATCTCTCCAGCCTTATGCTTAGCTTTTTTAACCCTGGGTTCTGGGGACCAAGCTCAAGCCCTCATACTTAATGCAGCAAGCAATATATTGACCGAGCTTTCTCCCAGCCCATTCACCTGTTTGAATGACTGACTTCCTCCTATACCAACTTAAAAAAAAAAAAAAAAGAGCCTTCCCCCAAGTAAATCCATTTTTTTTTTTTTTTTTTTTTTTTTTTTTTTTTTTTTTTTTGAGACAGTTGCTGTCTGTGTTGCTTTGTGCCTTTCCTGGAACTCACTCTGTAGCCCAGGCTGGCCTCGAACTCACAGAGATCCGCCTGGCTCTGCCTCCCCAGTGCTGGGATTAAAGGCATGCACCACCACCACCGCCACCCAGCCTAGATCCACTTTTTATAAGTAGTGCTTCAAACAAACAAACAAACCAAAAAAAAAAAAAAAACAAAAAAAACTGTCAGGGGCTGGAGAGATGGCTCAGAGTTTAAGAACACTGGCTACTCATCCAGAGGTCCTGAATTCAATTTCCAGCACCCACATGGTGGCTCACAGCCATCTATAATGAGATCTGGTGCCCTCTTCTGGCGTGCAGGCATACACACTGGCAGGATACTGTGTGCATAAAAAACAAAACAAGGCCGGGCGGCGGCGGTGGGGCACGCACGCCTTTAATCCCAGCACTCGGGAGGCAGAGACAGGTGGATCACTGTGAGTTCGAGGCCAGCCTGGGCTACCAAGTGAGTTCCAGGAAAGGAGCAAAGCTACACAGAGAAACCCTGTCTCGAAAAACAAACAAACAAAAAAAAAACAACAAAAAAGCAAAACACAAAAACAATCAGGTCAGCCTACTTTAACTTCATTTGTTTATTCTTATTATTTATTTAATCAGAGATAGCTCAGGCTGGACTCACATTCACTTTTCAATCCTTGCAGCCTAAATAAATGTGGAAAGAAAGGACTGGAGCTGCTCTCCAATTTCCACACATGCACATCCTATACACACACACACAAAGAATGCAAAGATTTCAAAACTGCATTCATTTAAAAAGATCATTTTATAGCTGAGGATGGCCTTGAACTTCAGATCCTCCTGTTCTACCTCTGGGGTGTTGGGTCACAGATGTGCACCACCAGACCCAGTTTATTCACTGCTGGTGTGGTTGTTGGTGTTGGGATCAACCCTCAGGCATGCATGCTGGGCAAGCACTCTACCAAGCTGCATCCAGGAACCTTAATTCACTGTTAACTATTATATCCTCCTGTCATGTAATTCAGAGCTGGTAGAATGGGAAGAAACCAAATTGGTGGTTTTATTCTTTTGTTTTGTTTTGGAGACAGGGTTTCTCTGTGTAGCCCTGGCTGTCCTGGAACTCACTCTGTAGAGAGATCTGCTTGTCTCTGGCTCCCGACTGCTGGGATTAAAGGCATGTGCCACCACCGCCCAGATGGATTCATGTTTTGTTTTTTTTTAAAAGATTTATTTTATTATGTATACAGTATTCTGCCTACATGTATTCCTGCAGGTCAGAAGAGGATGCCAGATCTCATTACAGATGGCTGTGAGCCACCATGTGGTTGCTGGGAATTGAACTCAGGACCTCTGGAAGACCAACCAGTGTTCTTAACCTCTGAGCAATCTCTCCAGCTCCCAGATTCATGTTTTTAGTAATAAAGGTCTGATAGGAACTAGGCATGGTGCTGCATGCCTGTAGTCCCTATACATGGGAGGCAGGGGTAGGAGGATAAGGAATTCAAGGACATTTCAGTTACTTATCAAATTCCAGGCCAGCCTGGGCTACAGAAGACCGTTTTAACAGGTTTTGAGAATGACTAAAAGCAGTGTACCAAAATTTGTAGGATAATGATTCATTGGCCCTGGTAGTGGAGTGGTCATTAACCGGAAGGTTTAAGCAGGACAGTAACTGCAGGAGGACCCAGGATCAGGACTTGCAAGGGAGATGAAAACAGGTGCTAGACCGTTAACAACTAGTTTCCTGGTGGGCAGGGAGGGTGCGCCATCTTCTCATCCAGAGAACCACAATGTAAGGAATATTCTGGAATCAGAAGTCTTGCTATAGCTCAAAGCCAAGTGTGCCAGCACACTCCTGTAATTCCAGCACTTAGAAGGTAGGCCAGCTTGGTCTACATAGGGAATTCTAGACCAGTATGTCCCCAACAGAACACTCCTCTAACCCCTACACTGGAAAGGTTCCAGGCCAGGCATGTCTACTCCTAGAAACCCCATCCAGTATCAGTAGTCCAGTTAGCACTTACAGAAGGAGGTGGAGTGGGAACAGGCCCATTAGGTGTGTTCTGTATGAACAGGGGCTGGAAACAAAGGGCAAAGCAAAGCAAAAGGTGGCCGCTCTGCCCTGATGCAATGAAGTCTTGAAGGCTGATGACTGGGAACTAGCTGCCTATGGCTCTCCAGGAGAATGATGTTCACACTCATCTCTGTGTGAAGTTCATCATGGGATGAACTTCAGAAAGACTGGGGGAGAGCCAAGAACATGGAAAGGCCTCTTGAGTTCACCCACAAGTAGTACTGCTATTCTTTTTTTTTCTTTTTTTTTTTCTGAGCTGAGGATTGAACCCAGGGCCTTCTCTACCACTGAGCTAAATCCCCAACCCAGTACTGCTATTCTTGATGGGTGTTTTGTGTATGGACTCAAACTGGCTGTCTACTGGAGGGTTACCTTTACTTGTGTTCACCCTGGCTCTGCCTGGGGAGAGCGGGAAGTACACCCTGCCCCACCTGGTATGTGCCGTGGTGGGGGATGAATCTGGAATGCTGTGCACATGGACACTGTACCCACTAACTGTATTCCTAGCCCCACAGCCGGGATTTAGAGACTGCTAGAAGCTCAATGGAAATGAACAAAGGGGAAAAAAGTAAGCTTGTGACATGACATATACATTCAGAATCTTTATTTCAAAACAGAAACTACAGTAACATTAATAGAAAGTATATATGGAAATATTCACAACCTGGCCATTGACAAATGGAAAAATTCTACCCAGCATTCCTGCCAGCTCACTGAGGAGCAGAAGAGGTAAGTTAGAGCCACCTTTCCCAGCAAAGGCTCTCTTCATAGCTTTTGAGTTTTTACCCCAAGTCTCAATGACCATAAGGAGTCATGAACAGGTACTGAAACTGAGTACTGAAATACTGTTCTATGCAAAGGTTTGCCTAAAGGGTCTGGAATGTGTAAGCACCAAGAGGGACAGAGGGATCCAGTGACCGATGGAAAGGAGGGGTCATCAGGGCCATCTCCATTAATGATCTTAGTGGAGAATGAGGGGATGGTTGTGGAGGGATCCGTGAGGACCCACGTCAGGTGGGAATCTTGGCATTCCTCAACACACTACATTGTCATGCTTCTTAGTCCCTTTAAAGAAATCCTCCCCCTCCACACAACTAGGTCTCCAGGAGCCCTGACCTCACACTTTTCCTATTCCCATCATCCCTCCCAGCTAGAGTGAGGCTGGCCCTTCCATCCTCAACCTCAAGGAAGCACCCCTCTCCAACAAGGACAGGGAGCCGGATGTGGACTCTAATCCTGGTGCAAACCCCAGCCGGCAGGCAGAGGCACTGCTGCTCACGAACACAGGGATGAGTTTCCATACATTCGAGCAAAAAGAGAGCTCCAGGGACAAAGGAAGTGGGCACTTAACAGAGGAGCAAAGTGCCAGTGCATATACATTCACATCCTCCATCGGGCCACACTGCACGATCACTCACACTGTCCCTAATGTGTCCAGCAGAGTCAAGGCCCCTCGGGCACTTAGCACACTCTCACAAGAACATGGTAACACGGGTAGCCTGAGAGTGTAACAGACAGACGAGCATGCCATGACCACAGAGCAACAAGGTACTCAAACAAGGTAATTAATAATCATTCAGGAAAAACCCTCTCCCAGAGCTGAGGTAACAAAGTCCAAGTTAGCTATGAATCCCTTTAAACCAAAATAAAACAAAACCAACACATAAAATCTCTTAAGAAACAAAATTGAAATAAGAAATGCCTATGGAAAACTACTGCATTTAAGTTTCTCATTTCTATGGCTCGCTCACCAGGGGGGTAGTAGGGGTGACCGAAGGAAAAGAAACTGTTAGCTCATCAGGACAGGAAGGAGGTGTTTGGTCCAGGGGAAGGAGAGGCATTCTGCAAGCCTTCCCTTCTCTGGACTCGATGCAAAAGGCCACCAACACCACTAACTCCAAAACCCGCCTTTGTAACAAGCAGAGATTTCAAGTAACACTACATAAAAACTATAATCTTCAAAGGCCCACAGAGAGCTGTGAGCCTTTTCCTACAGGCACTCACTCTTCTGAGAAAGAACCTCGAAGAGTCTTTGTCTAGAATGGAAGCAGCTCACACGCCACCATTAAATAAAGTCTGTTCTCCGTTCATGCCACACCATTACCCCTCCAGCACCAAACTTCTCTCCTCTAGAACCTCTCTCTAAACACCTCCCTCCAACCTAATTTCCTTACTCTTTCATTATTTGGTAAAATTACACTTAAAAAAATAAATATTTATGCAATAAAACCTGAAGATAAAATAAATAAAACTCAAGTTACTTAGCTGTGCAGAGCTGTAACAAGTGAGGGGGGCTCTCATTTAATCCCCATGCCCCACTAAAACACTAGGTATGAAGATTGTTTCCTGGCAAGCTGAGGTTGGGGGGCCGGGGCTGCACCCCACTCCTGCTCCCTAGGTGAGAAGGGGATTCTAGAACCTAAGCTGCCCCCCACTCCTGACATGAAGGTAGGTTCACTCAATCTCTCCCGATTAGATTACAAGAGAAATAGCCAAGAAAGGAAACAGTTAACAAGCCATTGGTGATCCGACTAACCCCAGCAATGGGTGCAGCTGAGTGTTCACGGAGTGTGAGGGGTGAGAAAAGGATCAATTAGCAGCGTTCAGAAGCAGTCCGGGTTCATCCTGATGAGGTCTCCCCGCTTCGAGGAGGTTGCTTTCCACGTCGGAGGGAGGTGAAGGAGGGAGGTCCGCCTCAGGCATTGCCAGGGGTATCCTTGACAGGCTGCATGCTGTTCATCTCCATTGCAGAGGTCTTCCCAGCCTGTGCCTGCCCCTCGAAGGCGCGAGCAATGTCCTCGAAAGTCCTGCCTTTGGTCTCAGGGACTTTGAAGAAGGTGAAGATTAGGAAGATAATGAGGAAGGCAGCGAAGATGATGAAGACGTAGGGTCCCATGAGGGCCTAGGAGACGGAGAAGAAGGCAGCTGACTATCTCATTTTTATTTGACGACGGCTCTTCCATACTGAATGGAACGGCAAGGTTATAAAGACATCGCTGTGTGTCCCTGCAATTCCTTCTATCATTCTTTTTTACAATCATTCAAACTAGCTTCTCAAACATCTGAGGATGTTGTTTTGTTTCTGATTTTTGAGACAGGGCCTCACTTTGCAGCTCTGGCTGGCCTGGAACTCACTCTGTAGACCAGGCTGAACTTAAACTCAGAGATCTGCTTGCTTCTGCCTCCTGAGTGCTGGGATTAAAGGCTTGGGCTGGGGCTGGAGAGATGTCTCAGTGGTTAAGATGTCTCACTGGCTGCTCTTCCAGGACCCAGGCTCTGTTATTCTCAACAGCCAGAAGGTGCTGTCTATAAGTGGTGCACAGACATACATGCAGGCCAAACACCCATACACGGAAAATAATTTTTTTTTTTTTTTTTTTAAAAAAAGGTGTGCCACCACGCCTGGCCCTTTTGAGGATTTTGATCTTAAGACATGTGTCCATATAAGGTTTAAAATCCAGGCATCTAGAAAGAGCCATGGGAATAGGCAATGCTTTATATAACAAGTCAGCTCCAGGCCATCCTTCAGATTACAGAGCCTTTAGTTTAGGAGCACACATTATCAATGCTAACTGAAATGATGATTCTAATGCGGGGCTTGGGAGGTCTGGGAGCTTGTCTGGGAGCTTGGTCCTGCGCTTCTGTCCCGAACCAGAATTACACGCTCGCACCATCTCAGGTCCTTCAAGTTGCCAGTTTTGCCCTCACTGTAGCCTAGGCTGGCCTCAACTTCATACCAATCCTCCTGCCCCAGCCTCCCACCACATGTGCTGGGACTGCAGACGTGAACCACCACGCCTCCTGGCTCGTCCTTCACCTCTCCAGTTTCCTTGCGGGAAATCTGGTATAAAGTTCTTGACACACAATCTTCCCTGGAGTATCTACCACCAAGGTGCATCTTAAGCGTGTTGACTTAGGTAGGCTGGTTTGTGATTGAGGATGCTCGATTTTAAATTTACTTACTGCAGCCGAGGGGAAGAACATTCCAACCAAAAAGTTGGAGGTCCAGTTAGAACAACCAGCCACTGCCACGGCAGCCGGGCGGGGGCCCTGGCTAAAGAGTTCAGCCACAATAAACCAGGGAATGGGGCCTGGTCCAATCTCAAAGAAGGCCACATAAACCAAGATAGCCACAATACAGACAAAGCTCATGGCTTCATACTTATCCTGTAAGAGAAGAAAACAAAGCCAAGTCCGGTTAAGAAGGCAGCATTGGCACAAGTTCCATTTTTGGACTTCTTGTATAAAGTGGTCACTCTACCTGGAAGTCAAAAAAACCCCAGTACTGCTGAATCCCCAGCTAACTCCATCCCACTCATCTCATTTTGTACCAAGACCACCAGTTCAACATCTGTAAAATGGAACTACAAGACAATTTTGCAATTTTTTTTGGTTTGTTTTTCAAGACAGTGTTTCTCTGTGTAGCCCTGGCTGTCCTAATTTGATTTGCAGAGAACAGTGGCCTTGAATTTAAGAGATTCACCTGCCTCTGCCTCTGCCTCTGCCTCCCGCATGCTGGGATCAATGGCATGCGCCAACACACCTTGCGGACGACCTCCTGTCTTTGCCAGGATTGGGATTACAGGTGTACACTACTACCAATGTCTGACCTTCAAGATGACTGTTAGGAACTAAACAGACAGGGCCTGTAAGATGGCTCAGTGCATAAAGGTACCTGCCATCAAGTCTGAGGACCTGACTCCGGTGCCCCAGACCCACATGATGGAAAGTAATTGGAGGATTAGGAATTCAAGGTCATCCTTAGCTACAAGTAGACCTTTCCTAAGCATCAGGCAATGTATCTTATAAGCCTTATTACATGTACACAAGGATGCCTGTTTACCAATCTCTGAAGGTGCACCTTTAATAATAAAACTTTTGGGCATCTCCAATTTGACTTTCCTGATGACCTGGAAGGTCATCACCTCAGCTCCCACCAGTCACCTGCAGCCTCTGTAACCCCATCGCTTCCACCACTCCAAGAGCACTCACCTTTAGTAACAAAGAGATGGTCATGAAGATGGAGCAAATAGCCATACCTCCCAGGCCAATCATGTGCAGGGTTCTCCTCCCCGCCCTCTCCACCAGGAACAGCTAGAAGACAAGACATTGCCCATTTCACCAACACGCCGTGTGAAGGATTCTACTGCTTCAGCCCATATCTCCAGGTACCTGATCCTTCCACACCTCCCTTTTCCCATCCAGTCCATATTTGCTTCAATTCTTTCTCTCAGGGGAATGAAAAAAAAAAAAAAAAGAAAAGGTTTAACTAGATGTGGGACGTTGAAAGATAGGAAGTCCATGTTCATGTTTGTTGAATGCTTGTAGGGAGGACTCTTGTTTCCCCCATCCCCCATCCCAGCTTCCCAACTTACAGAAACGACAGTGAAGATGGTATTAACCACACCGGCTCCAATTGTAGCGTAGATTGGCTCCTGGACACCTGCATCCTTGAAGATTCCGGTTGAGTAATAGAATACCTGGAAGGGGAGAAAAACCGCATCACTGATTGCATCCCAGGAACACGGGGTTCTTGGCCAATGCATTAGCTCTGGACCTCTCCCAGTTATCCAAGTCCAGCCAGTGTTTCCTTCTTCTAATGCTTATCCCCATTACTTAGTTTTCTTTCTTTGGGGGTGGGGGGCGGGGGCGGGGGAGTGCAACATCTTACTCCGTAGCTCCGCCTCTCCAGCGCTGGGATCACAGGAGCTCCTCCCCATGCCCCCCCCCAGCTCACTCACTTATGCCTTCTTTGTTCAATTTTAGAGATTTAAGTCCTAGTTTCTCTTTTGTCTCATTCCTAGTCCTCCTGCCTCAGCTTCTCTAGTGATGAATATTCGATGTGTGTCACCACTCACCTCTGCCTTTACAACATTTCTTAGTTATTATGCAGGGCATGGTGGCACACATCTTTTATTCCAGCCAGCACCCAGGAGGCTGAGGCAGGAGAATCTGTTGAGTTCAAGCCAGACTGGTCTATAGAATGAGACAAAGCCTCAAAAAGGGAAAACCCATAAAACAGCACCAAAACCCAAAGGCTGGTGACACAGCTCACTAACAAAGCCCTTATACCCACAGGTCCCGAGTTCAGTCCCCAACTGTGTAAGATCGGGAAAAAAAAAAAATGACAAGGATACGTCACTTGCTCAAAAACAGGTTGATAAAGTAATTTCTAAATCTTCTGTAGACCGGATTTCCTTTTTTTTTGTTGTCTTTCCTTTTTGAGACAAGGCCTCTCCATGTAGTTCTGACTGTCTTGGAATGATGTAGACCAGGCTGGCCTTGAATTCACAGAGAGCCGCCTGCCTCTGCCTCCCGAGAGCTGGCATTAAAGGCGTGCGCCGCCACCACCTGGCCTGACTTTACTTTTTAACAAGTAAGTCCAGGCCACTTTCAGAACAGACTCTTGGGAGGGTAGACTCAGGAAAACCCCACCCTGCAGTTTGGGTTAGAGTGTACCCAGACAAAATCTGCTCATTTGAGAAAACTGGGAGCCATCCTAGTACAATAATGAATTTCCTGAATGAAGTGGGACAAGGGCATCTTGCACTATGCACCCTTGGTCACTTGTGATGTTTTGGGTCCTGTTTTGCAGGACCAGGACTGGTGTGAGGTAGCTGACCTCAAACTCCTGGGCATTAGTGACCATCGTGCTCCAGCTTTTGAGTAACTGCATTCTACAGACACATGCCAACCTGCCAACAAGATGAGGTGATTTCAGGAGAATGTTGCTGGCCCCTTTGGCCCCCTGGCAGACACTCACAGCGTTGATCCCAGAGAACTGCTGAGATAGCTGGAGGACCACGGAGATGAGGAGCGGCTGGTGGTAGTTGGAGGACCTGAAGAGCTCCAGCACGGTGACCTGCTTCTCCTGCGTCATCCTGATGCTCTCGTCCTTCATCTCCTCTATCTCCTGGGCTACATCCTGGGTACCCCACAGCTGCTGGAGGACTGTCAGAAAAAGCCCAAAGGAATAAAGATACTGTGTCCCCCTGACCCCCCATCCCCCCACCCAACTGTTTCCTGCTGTCAGTCAGCAGGCAAGGCAACACAAGATGAATGCATCCACAGCACCCATCTTTGCTTGTCTTCCCACTTCATTCAGGAATCGGAAAACTTTCCGTGCACATGGAGAAGCAGGAAAGGGAGATGACAGATGAGGAGTACTCACTCTCCTTAGCACGCTCTTCCTCCCTTTTGTTAATGAGCAAGAATCTCGGGCTTTCGGGGCAAAACGGAAGGGCTGCGCTTTGTAGGATAGCTGGAATGATGGTTAAGCCCAACAGCCCAGGCCACAGCTCTTCAGAGCCCAAGATGAAGTCCAAACCAAAGACCTAGATAGAAGCCAGACAAAGGGAACACTAAACCCCAATCATACTTCCCGAGCCACAGATTCACTATTCAAAAAAAAAAAGAAAGATCACTTATCCTTCCTTTTACCACACACAGAAAAGAGAAAACAAATTGTTTCTTTTCTTTTCTGGGCCCTGCCTGCATCATTAGCCACCATATGAACTATAGTAATTAATAGTATCTGAAACATACACATATAAATACATCATTGAACACAAGCCAGATCCCGAGTGGCTTCACCTACATCATTCCCAAAGCACAGAGCTAGCATTCATTAAATACGTAAAACTGCAAGGTACCTGAGCCACCAGAATCCCGACGACGATGCCCAGCTGGTTTAGTGTGCCAAAGGCACCCCGGAGGGCGGTGGGAGACACCTCTCCAATGTACATAGGCACAAAGCCCGTGCATAGTCCACAGAAGATGCCAATAATCAAGCGACCCAGGATCAGCATTTCAACAGACTCTGCTATCTTGGCGAAGCCCATAAGGCAACCACCAGCGATGGCCAATAGGTTGACCAGAAGCATTGAATTCCGCCTGCAGGTTAATCAAAGACAAAGTGTAGTTAGCCAGGAAAGAGGCTCCGGTCTCTCCTTCCCTCCTGGCTTTGTTTGCTCTTCTACAGCCTCTGTAGGTACAAATCTTTCCCTTTGTTACTGCGGCCTTGTGTATTTGAGGGAAACATGTCACCACTGAGCTACACCCCACAGCTTTTCCTTTTTTCAGAAGAAAAAGTTCATCACTGTGTGTGTGTGTGTGTGTGTGTGTGTGTGTGTGCCGCAGCACACATGTGGAGCTTGGAGAACAACATTATGGATGGAACTGGTTCTCTCTTTCCACCTTTATGAGGATTCCAAGGACTGAACTCAGGCCACCAGGGTTCCTGACAAAGGCCACCATGCCGGTCCCTTTTTATTACATTCATCATAGAATTGACATGGTAACATAGCAGGGATATGTAGGACAATTTGGTTTCATTTCACTGAGAAGAATCCTCTCAGAAGGTAGTTAGTTTCAGCTCTCTGAATAGTTAGTTACAGGCTAGACTACTGAGTAGTGATAGCTGATAGGGAATGAACTAATAAAGCTTTATGTGCTACGCAGTAGTCAAAGCCACTGACCCTGCTGAAAAAGTCAAAGATTAATACTGCCAAGCCTCAGCAGCTGAGGGCCTGCGACGCGGACTTTTTTTTTTTTTTTTTGGTTTTTCGAGACAGGGTTTCTCTGTGTAGCTTTGCGCCTTTCCTGGAACTCACTTGGTAGTCCAGGCTGGCCTCGAACTCACAGAGATCCGCCTGGCTCTGCCTCCCGAGTGCTGGGATTAAAGGCGTGCGCCGCCACTGCCCGGCACGACGCGGACTTTTGAGACAGGGTCTCACTATGCAGTTCTGGTTAGCCTGAAACTCAGATCCACCTGCATTGGCCTCCTGAGCACCACCACGCCCGGCGAAATGGATTCCTGACTCCAGGACACCAGTGAATTACCAAGGGAGCTGGGAAGAATTTTCATGCGTGAGTCCCACCTCTAGGGACCCGGTTAATTGGTTAATTGGCTGTCATAGGACACAGCACTAGGATTCCTAAAGGCCCCCTTAGGGGGTCCTAAATGTGCACCCAAGGTGCACAAATTCCGTTAAGAAAAACAAATTAAGAAGTTTTGAGTAATTTTTTAAAAAGTAACTTAAAAAAAAAAAAACTCCGGGGGCTGGAGAGATGGCTCAGAGGTTAAGAGCACTGGCTGCTCTTCCAGAGGTCCTGAGTTCAATTCCCAGCAACCACATGGTGGCTCACAACCATCTATAATGAGACTGGTGCCCTCTTCTGGTGTGTAGGGATACATGCAGACAGAACACTGTATACACAATAAATAAATAAATCTTAAAAAACAAAAAAACAAACAAACAAAAAAACTCCTCTCAGCCGGGCAATGGTGGCACACGCCTTTAATCCCAGCACTCAGGAGGCAGATACAGGCAGATCTCTGTGAGTTCGAGGCCAGCCTGGTCTACAGCTCGAGTTTCAGGATAGCCAGGGCTACACACACAGAGAAACCTTGTCTCCAAAAAAAAAAAAAAACCCAACAAACAAAAAAACCAAAATAGCTAAACATTATCCAACAATAGATGGCTTTGCTAATTATCTTAAATTCAGTTTGTGTATCTAGAATAGCTAATGTGTGTGACAAGATGTGTGCCACAGTGTCTGTGGAGGTCAGAGGTCAGCTCAGAGGTCACGGAGGTCGGATCTCTGCTTCCTATGCCTCCTGAGTGCTGGGTCTGTGTGCTTGTGCTACGATGCCCAGCGGTTAGGGTATATAGTTTATCAATGGTTTCTTTTTCAGTCAATTCCTGAATGTATATGATCCGCTTAAGATATTTTATTAATTTATTCAATTTTCTCTTTTGGGGGGAAAATCAGTTCTTTTGCCATTTTCCACAAGTCAAGGATTACAAAAAGTATTCATTTTACAAAATATGAAAGGCTTCCAAGAAACCTCCAAAAATATTCAGACCTTAAAGGAGTTCAAGAAAATGCCATAGCCAGCACTCGGGAGGCAGAGCCAGGCGGATCTCTGTGAGTTCAAGGCCGGCCTGGGCTACCAAGTGAGTTCCAGGACAGGCGCAAAGCTACACAGAGAAACCCTGTCTCGAAAAACAAACATAACAAAACAAAACAAAAAAAAAAAAAGAAAATGCCATAGCTGACCCCACTACGGCAAAATCGAACTAGCTTGAGTGGAACCTCAGAGGCCAAGCGCTCACATAGCAGATCTGCAGAAGGGCAGCGGCCCTCCAAGAGCAGCCATATTCCAGGCCAGGGGGACTAGCTTTCCTGGAGCAGGACTCAACGTGTTCTCACGCAAGGCGCATCATCTCCCTGATCCAATACTCTCTCTGCTTGTCTTCACCGAACCTGTACAGTTCCTGCCCAGGGTCTGCCCAGTACCTGCCAAAGCGGTTGACAAAGAGTCCAACAGAAAAAGAGCCAATCATGCCACCAACGGAGAAGATGGCCACACACAAGGACCAGAGGGTGGTCAGCAGCACCTCACTTGGCAGGTCTTCTAGCCTTTCTTCCAAAGTGTAGTTGAGAAAGTCCCTTATGATCTGCAGGATAAAATGCACAAGGGGGGACAGACCATTCCATCTGGATGGGAACAGTAGACAAGTACCAGGGTGGCTTCCTCCCTCAGGACAGGAGCATGAGGGAGCCAGCGAAGGCACAGGCTTTGAAAAAGACAATTCTGGGGCATCACCCGAAACATCCAGTAGGTGGCAGCACAAATGGTCAACGGTACAACCCACCCAGTCACAACTTCCCAGGGTCTTAGGAATCCCTAAGGAAGGATATAGGAAATGGATCACTACTTGGTGAGAGGGCAGGAGGCCACAGCATGAGGAGCAAGCAGCTTCCGGCTTAGGCTTCTTTAACAGTATTTGCCCTCCCCCATCTTAGCCAGGCATCTAAATTCACAATCTTACATAAAGAACGACTTTCCCATCCCTTTTCACTCAGGGTGATTGACACTCACTGTCTCAGGTGCATTGATGACTCCAGTGTTGTAGCCAAACTGGAACGAGCCGATTGTGGCGATTGTAATGGCGAACACCAGAGACGGGGTCACCTGTTGAGAAGACAAGGGGGAAGTGCTTACGAATGTTGACTAATAATATTCTTCCCCTTTCCAGGATGTCTGGTTGATGTCCATCTTATCCTCCTGCCTCTGCTTCCAGAATGCTAGGATTTCAGGCACATTTGGGGAGAAAGACCTTTAGAGGAACTTGAGTCAGTTCTTTTGGGCTGGTCTTCAGAGCCAGTACCAGGCTAGCCAGGGCTACACAGTGAGATCTGTCTCAAAAGGAGAGGCAGAGGAGGGTCTTGTGGGGAGGAGCGGGGGAGGAAAAAAGGAGGGAAGGGGGTCTTGGGGGGAGGAGGGAGGGAGGGGGAAGGGAGAGAGAGAGAGAGAGAGAAACTATTGCACCAGGCAGACCATGGTAGTGCACGTCTGTAATTCCAAAGCCATAGTCAGCCTGGACTATGTACAGAGCAAAACACTGTCTCAAAAATTAAAGACAAACAAGCAAAACTGCACCAGACAGGCAGGCATGGGACTGCAATAAGGAACTGAGTGCAGAGCATGCAGTGGCTGAGGCAGGAGGATAGCCACGAGTTCATGGCCAGCCTGGGCTACAGTGAGACCTGGACTTAAAACATAGCAACCCCCAAACTCCCCACAGTATAGAAGGAAAAGCTATGACAGCTCTAAGTTTCCTAAAAATTAGCCATTCCGCAGAGCTGGATTCAGTGTGTTCTTCCCGTCCGTCCGTCGTCTGTCTGTCCGTCCGTCCGTCCCCCAGACTGCAGAGGCCAGAGCAGCAGGTAGCAACAGCGTGGCCACAGGGATTCGAAAATCAAGAACAGAACCCCAGACAAGCTAATGGCACAGATTACTGTGTTCTCTCCTCTCACACACCCAATAACCCCCTTCTACTCTCACATCATCTTCCCTCACCCCCTTTATATTTTTGAGAAGGTTCCACAGTTTGTATTCCAAGCTAATCTCAAATTCAACTCCTCAATCCTCCAGCTTCAGTCTCTCAAGTGTGCGATTATAGTTGTGAGCTGCTATGCCCAGCCTTTTTTTTTTTTTTTTAAGTTCTACATATCTGAAAAACATGTTTTTCCTTCTGTACCTGGGTCTATTTCACATCCATCCCAGTTCCATCCAGCTTTCTAAAAAGTGTTATGACTTCACTTTTCTTTTCTTTTTTTTTTTTTTTGTGACAGGGTTTCTCTGTGTAGGCCTGGCTGTCCTAGAACTCAAGAGATCCACTGGCCTCTGCCTCCTGAGTGTATTGCCACCGCCAGGCTGGGTTCATTTTTCTTAACACCTGACTGATACTCCATAGTGTGTCACAACTGTTATTTTTGATTCATTCATCCATTGATGGGCACCTAGGGCCGGGTTGCTCTTATCTCCAGACTGTGTAACCTACCAGCAACATCCTGGGGCCCTCTTGAGTCTTCCTGTTCGCTAAATATGGTACTATTCTGCTCCACCCAGCTGGGCAGAGCTCTGCTCATTTCGAACACAATATTAGGAGCCATTTTTAGCAGAATGGAATCAGGCAGCTATCACCTTGCTGGGGATCACTTAAATGGGCAGGGGTAACTCAAACTGGAGTCTGAGACCAACCTCTTTACCCACCACAACCTCTTTAACTGTCCTTAAGTTTTTTTCTCTAAGGTCACACCGAGTGGCAGGCTGGGAGCTTATACCAGAGTTGACCTTCCGGCAGCCGCCCAGCCTCAGTGGTAAGTGCTGTCTATCCCTGCCAGGTTTTCCGTAAAGTCTTTTCCTTGTAGTAAAAGCCTCTTTTCCCATCTCCTCTTCTATCCCGCTTTTTTCCCCCGCCTGCTGATTCGCCTTATTTCCAAATAAATTATCTTCGTGAAAATGCCCTTTCCCTTACAAATACCGCTTCCTTCACCCACAGTAAGAGACATCCTACACTCGCGACCACAGTAAGGACAACTGGACTTCTCTCTCCACAGTACTCGGGGATGGCTGGATGCTGAGCAAGCCTAAGCCAACCGCAGGTCCTCCCAAGGTCTAATGCTTTCCCGAGCCTTCCTGCGGGCTCCGAGACCACTCATCACCGCCACAGCCAAGCCCCTACCCTCTTCTCTGCTTTCAGCAGTCTCGTCGCAGCTACATCAAACACACCCGAGACGCAAACAGCTTCCCTGGTGACTTTGACATGATAGGAAGGTGCCCGGGAGAATCCTCATCAGGTATGAGATGCACAGAACAGTAACGGTGACACTGGCAGCGAATGCGGGAGCTGATACGAAAAGGCCTCCCTCCGGGTGGCTCGGTGACTTAGGAGAAACTGGAGCATGGCAATCGGCACCAAGACCTGCCTTTGTGAGGACCCCAAACAAACACAAATAACCAGTTCTTACCTTCGCTGTCCCCATGGTCCTAATCTACTTCTCAAGCCTTAAGGACGATCTAGAGGTAGGTTCCAGAGACACCTTTCCCAGTCCGCGGCAGCAAGCTCTCTGGGTCCTCAGCAGCACTCAGAGGGCTTGAGGACCATCACAAGGACCACAGCCAGAAGCCCAGCCTACCTAATTTATAATCTCTGCAAAGGGTGGAGCTTTCATGCTCGCCCACCCCACCCCCGCTTCCAGCCTTTAACCTCTAACCTCCGGAATTCAGTGACCTCTGTTATCTGATCGTCACGGCTCCTTCCCCCAGCCCCCTCGCCTTCGCAAGCAATCAATTTCCCCCCTCCTCTGGCTTTTTACCACATCCTCCCAGTGGTTCTGTCTTTCTTTCTTTTCTTTTTTTAAAGCCCATCCAAATTCCTTCCCCTTTACAAGAGCCGACAACCTTTTTGTTTCACGGAAAAAAAAAACACTGAAAAGTTTGGAGGGCGGGCAAATTTGAAGGCGCTGGGGACAGAATTAGTCTAGGGAGAGGAAAGCTAATCTATCTAAGGCAGAGCTGAGTGGGTGCTGCCGTCAGCTGAAAGTCATCCACGGAGTGGGAAGCAGAGGATCCAGGACGCTCGGCGTCTGTCAGCTGCCTTTTCATTATAGGCTGGGTGTGCAATCTTGAAGGGAAAGGAGAGCCTGTCCCGAGAAAACTGACAATAATTTGTCCAGTTGTGAAGGTAGCCTGGATGTCTTGGAGCCTGACCAAATCTCCTAGGCTGCAGGAAGAGAAGATCAGTGAGGTACAGAGCCCCAATTCCTTACCACAGCGTACCTTACTTACACTACCCCACCCCTTGTGAATGCTACTACTCCCCCACCTGTTCTGAGTTTACCCTCACCTGTTCTGAGGTTTATAGCATCTAGAAACACACGAACATGCAATTCACCTTAACAGATATTTGCTGAGTACATTCTGGGTCTTTAATGAATAATAAATAGAGCCAGGCGGTGGTGGCGTATGCCTTTAATCCCAGCACTCAGGAGACAGAGGCCAGCTTGGTCTACAGAGTGAGTTCCAGGATAGACACTCGAGAGAAAAACCAGTCGAGAGAGAGAGAGAGAGAGAGAGAGAGAGAGGAAGAAGAAGAAGAAGAAGAAGAAGAAGAAGAAGAAGAAGAAGAAGAAGAAGAAGAAGAGAGAAGAAGAGAGAAGAGAAGAGAGAGGAGGTGTAGAGGTGTAGCTCAGTTGTACAGCAGCTACCTAGGCCCCAGTTTATCCCCCCCCCCCCGTCCCCCCGTCCCCCCCCCCGCCCCAGAAATCAGGCAGTCAATAGACAAGGACAACTGATTCTCACATAAGAAATGTTTGCTAAAATCCTATTAACTGGGGACTGTGCATTTCTTGAAAGACAAGCATGAGAAAAAAATATCTGATTACCACACTGTACAAGAAAAGAAAAAAACTGGGTAGGAGAAATGAGAACGTAGGGAGGTCAATGACGGCCAGCAGGAGGCAGGAGGGATTTCAGGTGAGTTGAGCCGGGGAAGCGCTGAGCTTGTGACAGACACGTGGGTGGCTGAGGCTCCTGCTCTGACTTGCTGGAGAAACAACCCTTCCCTGCAGGAGATGGTGGGGGAGGGTGGCTTGGTATATGCGTGAGGAAAGAGAAGCATCTTTACTGAATAGCCTTGGTTTGTGGCCCCAAATCCAGGCTGACAGGCTGAGCTCAAGCAAACCCCGTCATTTTCTCCTTAAACGGGGGGTCCCTCCCGAATCCGCTCTGCACCTGAGTGGAATGTGACATCCAAGAGAACCTTCCCGAGCCTGCACACCTCCTCCCTCCATTCTCCTTTCTAAGAAGCACTGAGTCGGAAGCCCCTTTAATTACCACAGCAACTGAATTTAGCAGCCAAAGGAAAAACAACGCCCAAGGCCAGTGCTGGCCGGTAGGAATAGAATCCATCCACTTGTGCAACACTGCATTTTCTTGTAGTCGTGTTAGAAATAACAAGGGTTTTCAAGACGGCTCGGCAGGTAAAGGCACTTGCTGAGAAGCCTGTCAACCTGACATGGTGCCAGGAGAGAACAGACTCCACAAAGTTATCCTCTTTTTTTGTTTGTTTGTTTGTT
Source organism: Peromyscus californicus insignis (assembly GCF_007827085.1). Classification (NCBI taxonomy): domain Eukaryota; kingdom Metazoa; phylum Chordata; class Mammalia; order Rodentia; family Cricetidae; genus Peromyscus; species Peromyscus californicus. The sequence goes on from NW_026294584.1 coordinate 137,515,654, forward strand.
TTCTTTTGTGTTTTTTTGAGGCAGTGTTCATCTGTGTAGCCCTGGCTGTCCTGGAAATCAATATGTAGACCAGGCTGGCCTTGAACTCACAGAGATCTGCCTGTGTCTGCCTCCTGGATAGAGTACTGGGATTAAAGATGTGCCCCCCCCCAGGTTTATTATTTACAATTTTATTTTATTTTATTTATTTATTTATTTTTGTTTTTCAAGACAGGGTTTCTCTGTGTAGCTTTGCGCCTTTCCTGGGACTCACTTGGTAGCCCAGGCTGGCCTCGAACTCACAGAGATCCGCCTGGCTCTGCCTCCCGAGTGCTGGGATTAAAGGCGTGCGCCACCACCGCCCGGCACAATTTGATTTTATTAAAATGAACAATTCAAGGCAGGCACAGTGGCATGCCTGAAGTCTTACCTCTCAGAAGAGAAGAATCCCGAGTCTCAGGCCAGTCTGGGCTCCTTGCTGGTTTCATAGAAATGAACGAACTAACTAATAATTCAGTTCTTCAAGGCCAGTAGCCTCCCGTGATGATAAAGAACACAGGAGGTTCATGGCCGGCCTTGTAGCTTGTTGTAAGACCATGATGTCTGTCTGTCTTTCTCCCTCTCTTTTCTATTTATTGTGCATCAAAATATCTCTTTTCCACTCTTGCCAGGGGCACAAATTCTGGGCCTCCCACAGACAGGGCTCTACTCTGGAGCTGGCCCCCAGCCCTCCACATCGTGGGGCTGGAGTCTAAACTCCTTTTTTCTTGTTCTCTCTTCCTGAGAGCACAGGGATGTGGCCACAGAGCTGGAAAGCAGCCAGAGGCTGCTCCTTCTTTGCCTACACTGATTGGAGGAATAGATGAATGAATTGTGAAGGCCCAAGATTGTGCCTGTTCTCAATTGCTGTAACATTATGCAGAGAAAGAGCCTGCTGAGGATTAGTTCTCAGATGCCTGAAGCCTGTAACAGAATATTGTTTTCTTGGTTAAGAAATAAGCAATGGTGCTGGGCGTGGTGAGGCATGCTTTTAGTTCCAGCGTTCAGGGAGGACGAGGTAGGAAGATCTCTGAGTTTGTGACTAGCCTGGTCTACATAGAGACCCTTTCCAGGCTACGTAAAGAGACCCTGTCTCAAAAAAAAAGCTTCGGTTTGTGGCTGAGAATCCAGACTGATGGGTTGTACTGAAGCAAACCTGGTCCTTCTCCAGGACAGCCAAGCCTACATAGAGAAAGACTGTCTTGAAACAAATAAAAACAGACAGACAAAAAAGAAAGAAAAGAAAGAAGCAGTGTGAAAGGGAGACAGACCTGAGACCTGTTTTCTTTGTCAAAATTCAAGACTACTTTCATTTTATTTTATTTTTGTCTCTCCTTTTTTTTTTTTTTTTTTTTTTAATTGGCCTGGTACTGGTTCACAACCATCTGTAATTCTAGTCCCAGGGGATCTGATGCCTTCTGGCCTTCCAGAAACTGCACACACGTGATACACAGACATACATGTAGACAAAACACCCATAATGCATTGAAAAAAAATAAAGGTTAAACATTTTCTTTTTTAAAGGCATTGCAGAGGATGGAAATGGGCTAGTGATTTAGGAGTGACTGGCACTCCAAAGCTGAAGACTGTCTCTGAAAGGGGCAAAGTGCTGGGTGGTGCCAGAGAAGGTTCTCCCTGCCGCAATGTATGTATTTTAAAGACCACAGCTGGAATTCAGCTGAAAACTCAAGAATCTAAAATGTGCTGAACAAATTGAGACAAATGCTGTTTGAGCCAGTAGCTGCAAAGATGCTCAAAGCCTGTCCTACCGTGGCCTGAGCCAGAGTCCAAGTTAGATCTTCATCTTGAGCCACAGATAAGAGCCCTAACTGTGACCAGTTCCCTGAGGTTCTCGGTGCATTGTGGAAGTGGATGCCACCTGTTGCCTGGGGTCCTCAGTGCACTTCGGGAGTGGATGCCAAGAGACTGTAAACTCCAAGGCCCAGTGAGGGTGACCAACCCTGAGGGACGGAGCGCACAACAGTGGCCTCCGGGCTGGCATGCACTAACACCTACCTATCCTTAGATTGCTTTGTGAGATCTCTGTGAGCTCTTCTGTCTTTGCTGGATATGAAAGAGGAGGAAGTTTGAAGGGACTTTTTAAGTGTCCCCAGTTGGGAGGTGTGCTCAGTAGAAAGGGGACAATGGGAACAATGGCCGGGTATCAGTTCCAAATGCAGACACCTGCAGAGTGTAAACCTCAGTCCGGCCCCCTGCTAGCTTGTGTTGAGGTTTGTTAGTGTGAAAGCTAAGCAGTAGGACAAAGGATCCTCCAAAAGAGCACTCAGGCTTTAACCCGCCCTGCGCAGGCCTGGGGAAACACTAGCCGGACTGTTCCAAAGACTGCGCAGATCACACTTTGTGCATTCATACCATTCCTCACAAACAGCAGCGCACATGCTTTTATTTGTCTGATTTTAATCTTTCTCTACCAGGTGAGGTGTCCCCATAACTCACTTTGAATCGGAAAACACTGTTTAAAAAAAGAAGAAGAAAAGAAGAAAAAAAGAAGCCCTGGGGTGAAGAAAGGAAAAATCTGAGAAATGCCGCTTGCCCTGTTTACACTGTCTTTAAACCATTCATTACTGCCACTGGTCCTGAAGACCGAATTCCAGCCCGCTGGTTCTCATCACTGCTGCGGATCTTTCCTGTCCCAAAGTCTTCAGGAACAAATTCCAAAGTAGGGCTAACTCTAAGTTAAAAATCAAATCACAGCCATCTACTCAACCATCTTCAGCGATTACTCAGGAAGGCGTAGGTTCAAAGCGCCTTTGACTAGAGATCCGTGGGTCACAGTGTAAAACATTCCCGCAGCCTTACACACACACACTCAAACACACAGGTTAACTGTATTATAGACTATTTACCCCGTCTGATTTGTCCCAAACTCTCTGTTTCACTTCTCTCTTTTGCTCTTTGCAGTGCTGGGGATTAAACCCGGGGCCTCATGTATCCCAGGCAGAGCTAGCTAAACCAGTCTCAGCCCTCAAAATTCTCATATTAATATGTAACCCATGGAAAAATTATTACTAATCTATTTTTCTATTGTTGTGTCAGGCCTTCAGAATCCAGTGAGTTATTTTACACTTATAGTGCACCTCAGTTGGAACACTCAAGTTTCTGATACCAAAATGAAACATCCTTTTTCTTTTCTTTTCTTTTTTTCCCCAATGCTGGGTACTGAATATAGGGCCTTGCATATGCATGCTAGTCAAGTGCTCTACCACTGAGCTGTATTCCCAGCCTGAAATGCCCTTTTAAAATGATAACTATAGGGGCTGGAGAGATGGCTCAGCGGTTAAGAACACTGGCTTCTCTTCCAGAGGACCCAGGTTCAATTCCCAGCAACCACAACTCACAGCAGCTCACAACTGTCTGTAACTCTAGTTCCAGGGCATTTGACACCCCCCCCCCCCCCCACACACACACACACACATGCAGGCAAAACACCAATGCACATAAAATAAAAAGAAAGAAAAAGGAAAGAAAATGACAACAGCAGGGGCTGGAGAGACGGCTCAGCTCAGAGGTTAAGAACACTGGGTGAGTTCACTTGTCTTGAACCCAGTGACCTAAGTTTCATCACCTGGACCCACATGATGGACAATAGCTTCTGAAAGTTGTCTTCTCTCTCTCTCTCTCTCTCTCACACACACACACACACACACACACACACACACACACACACACACTATGGTATGAGTGTGCCACCCCACAGACAAATAAATCTGAATGTAATGATAATAGTAACAACTGTGTTACAAAAATGTTTTACATTACTGTACACACACACACACACACACACACACACACACACACACACACCCTGCCCAACACAATCTCACAGGGCTGGTCTGGAATTCACAACTACTTGTCCCTAGTACACCACTCTGCCCAGCTACTTCTACTCTACACACTGCTTTAGTTTCTTCCACCATATTGCCTGTTTTTACATATGAATTTGAATAAAAATTGAATGAACTTGCTGGGTGGCAGTGGCCCAATACCTTTAATCCCAGCACTTGGGAGGCAGAGACAGGTGGATCTCTGTGAGTCCAGCCTGGTCTACGGAGTGAGTTCTAGGACAGGCTTCCAAAGAAACCCTGCCTCGAAAAACCATAAACAAACAAACAAATGAACTTAAGAAGTCACTCAGTTGCACTTGCCCTAGTTCAAGCATTCGGTGATCATGTCAGACGCGGGTACACTGTACAGGTCAGCTCTTGACTCACTGGCATGCTTCTAACACTATCCCTGGAATTTAGAATGTACACTCAAGGAAAAACATGCTTTCGGCTCAACTTCCTGAGTAACAGGGACTGCAAGTGTGTGCTGCCATAAGGGGCGGGAGTGACCCCATGTTTTGGCTGAAACATCACCTCCACTAGGAAGCCTGTTTCTCCATCTATTCCCGGGTCCTTACTTTTTCTTCCTTGTCACCCTAATTCACACTTTCAAAGCAAGAGACTTGGGACCTTTTATCTATCCTCAGGTCCTTTACACAGCACTAGATATATATGAATGAACAGCAAACAGAATGAATGAGCAAACAAGTTTATATAGTAGCAACTCAAGACTACCCAAGCATCATTTGGCTTGGCAAAGTGATGCAGCCATGCTTCTGGGTCATAGAACTAGGGCAAAGCTGGCTGAGAAGAATAAGTGTGTCAACCCACACCAAAGTACGCTGGCTTTCTTTAAGTCTACATGTCTACAGCTCTAGCAACCAAGAGCTAACGGTGCTGATGGAAGACTCTAGCGACAAATTTATCACATTCACAATTAGCATGTTAAAATCATCCTGTGTGGCACAACGTAGTATGTAGAGCACCAAGATGAATCAAGATTGCCCTGAAACTCTGCACAGTTGACTACAGTGTGCCATGGGTGGATAAGTGCATTCTCCAAGGGTTCCTGTGCTAGAAGCCGGGTCCAGTGTAGTGATGTTAGAAAAGCAAGACCTTTAAGAAGCAAAGCCTGGGCCAGCACTTTATTGGTGTGTGTGTGTGTGTGTGTGTGTGTGTGTGTGTGTGTGTGTGTGTGTGTGTGTGTGTATGTGTGTGTGTGTGTGTGTCACAGCACACACATCTTTTGGGGGTCAGAGGACAACTTTTGGGGGTCTTTTCTCTCCTTCCACCACGAGACCCCAGGAATTGAACTCAGCTGTCAGGCTTGGCAGCAGGTGTCTTTATTCTCTGAGCCATTTCACAAGCCCCTGAACCCCTTTTCTAAGTCAGGCACATCTATATATATATATGCTTTCAGTCCTAGCCCTTGGGAGAATGAGGCAGGAGGACCAAGAATCCCAGGTTAGGTTGGGCTATATAGCTCAAGTATATTATTATAGCAACAGAAAATGGACTGATACTGTTAAATAGTGTTGTCATCATCTCTGTGTCACATTTTAAAATTTAAACCACAGTCCAGGCCTGCAGGATGACTCAGTGGACAAAAGTCCTTAATGTGGAAACCTGATGACCTGAGTTCCATCCCTGGAATCCTAAAAGCACCAAATCCGGAGAGGGCTCTGCAGTAAGAATACTGTTGCTCTTGCACAAGACTGCAGTTCCATCCCCAGCACACATAGCAGGTGGCTCACCCATGCCTGCAACTACAGCTCCAGGGTGTTCAGTACCTTCTGGCTTCTGCAGACACCTATGCACACACAAGCACAGATACACACATGAATAAAAATCAGTGTGGAAATAAAAAGCCAAATGCAGTGGTTCACATCGGCAACCCTGGCACTCCTAAGGGGGGATGGGAGGCAGAGAAAGGGAGAACTGCCTGGAAGCTCAAGAGACAGTGAACCCCGAGTGTGCAAAGCAGCAAGAACAAAGGCGACCTTTGACCTCCACATGCACACAAAGCTCAAACATACAGTAATAATAAATTAAAACAGGACAAGACCAAGTATCAGCCAAGTGTGGTGGCTCACTGGATCACCAAGTGCTTGGCTACAGAGGACAAAACCAAGAAGACAGTAACGGTAGAATGAAGGGAAAACGGAAGACTCTGTACCACCCTCACCCGTCACCATCATGCCCAAAGATCCCCGTCGGTTGGCCGACCACAGGGGTTGGACGTACAGAAGCAAAGGCAGTTTTAGGGCATTTTGTAGTAAATTCTTCAAACATCTTGATTTTTTTAAATAATAAATTATTTTATTATTGTCTGTTTTTGAGATAGGGCCTCACTGTGCAGCCCTGGTTGGCCTGGAACTCACAATGTAGACCAGATTGGCCTCGAACCAGGTTGTGTCTATAATTGGCTTTCCACCTTCGTCAGTACTTAAGTCATCCATTGGGCTGGATGCCTCAAAAGGATCTCACAGACCTCATCAATGTGAGCATTTGACTCAGGACTGACAAATTCTAATATGCCGAAGAGATGGGCAATGTTTCTTGCTTTTTGTTATGAATATTCCCATGTATTAATGACTGGTTGAATAGTTATTAAAGTAGTAGAATTGATGTGTGTGTGTGTGTGTGTGTGTGTGTGTGTGTGTGTGTGTGTGTATAGAGAGAGAGAGGCAAGTTTACAATAAAAATGGCGTAATTTGAAAACAGTGTTAAAGTTTGTAAGTATCTGGCATATGGAGATTTTTGGTGGCCGGTGAATTAATAGCAGAGCGTACAGATGTCAACAATCTCCCGACCACCCCCTCTCTCAGGTGCAGGTTGGCCTCAGACTCGCTATGGACTGGCTTCCACTTCCTAGTTCGGGGATTAGAGGTGTGCACCACCACATCCATTGCTGTGTTCTCCTTTTTTTGTAGTAAGTTGTAAGACTTTCAATCTGCCATCTAGAGATCCTTTTGGTTTTTTGTTTTTGCTTTTGTTTTTCGAAACAGGGTCTCCCTAAGTAGCTCTGGCTGTCCTGGAACTCACTATGTAGACCAGGCTGGACTTGAACTCAAAGAGATCCATCTGCCTCTACCTCTCTAGTGCTAGAATTAAAGGCATGTGCCACCATGACCAGCTTGGTCCTTTTGCTTTATAGTAGTAATACCTGTCACTCATAGGCATTAAAACACTGCGGGAGAGACTGGAGAGAAGGTCAGTGATTAAGGGCACTTACTTGCTGCTCTTTTAGAGGACTAGAGTTCAGTTTACAGCACCCACATCAGGTGGCTCCCAACTTCCTGTAACTCTAGCTCCAGGGATCTGACATACTCTTCTGGCCTCCACAGGCACTCAAATACATATACATACACACATAAATAAAAATAAAATAAAATAAAAACATTGGAGCTGGAAAGATGGTTCTAGAGTACTGGCTGCTTCTAGAGGACCTGGTTTTCACTCCCAGTACCCACACGGCTGCTCACAACTGCGTATAAAGCCTGTAACTCAAGTCCTAGGGGATCTGATGCCCTCTCTGGCCTCTGTGGACACCAAGCATGCACATGATCCACAGATAGGCACACATGCAGGCAAAACACTTGTACACATAAAATAAATTAAAATAAAAAAGGAACTGTGTAATCCTCAGGAGGCTGAGGCAGGAGGATCACCTTGAGCTTGAGGCCAGCCTGAGCTACACGTGAGATGAGAATAGAAGAAATAAGTCGTTAAATAATGAGAAAATTTCCTTTTACATTTTATTTAAACGAGTTATTGTGCTTTTAAATATTAGTATCGGGGGCTGGAGAGGTGGCTCAACAGTTAAGGGAACTGGGTGCTCTTCCAGAGGACCCAGGTTCAACTCCTAGCACCCACATTGCAGCTCACAACTGTGTAACTCCACATCCTCACACAGACAAACAGCAAAACTCCAATGCACATAAAAAACGGAAAACAAAACAGCAACAGAAGACCAGAGTTCAATTTCCAGTACCCACATGGTGGCTCTCAACCTCCAGTACCCCCAATTCTAGGTGATTTAACAGGCGCACATGTGGTGCATGTGCACATGCATGCCTGCCATGCATTCAGGCAAGATATTCACACACATGTAAAACTAAATGAAAATCTAAAACAATATTTCGTACCGTTAGTCTCTAACATTAGGATACGTGGGAGCTTTGATTCATATTCTGGGTAGTGAGTTATGAATTTGGGGACACAGTATAGTTGATAACTCCGTCTCACTCTTTTGTGCTCCTTCATCCTGAACAGCCTTCCCGGCTGGCTGAGTCCCAGTTCTATATCTGGTCATCAGTTTGTGCCCCTAGGGCGTCTGTTCTCAATCTGTGGGTCATGACTCCCATAGGATCACATAGTGGACATTTACATTATGATTCATAACAGCAAAATTACAGTTATGAAGTAGTAATGAAATAATCTCATGGTTTGGGGTCACCACAACGTGAGGGACTGTATTAGAGGGTCGCAGTGTTAGGAAGGTTGAGGACCACTGCCCCAGGGCCGCCTTCCAGACACACCTAAGATCCGGTTTTCTTTGTGCCACTATTCATGTCAAATGTCCCTATGATGCAGTGCTTATTAAAACCCACGGCAATTATTTACTCCCGCAACTGCGAGCAAGTACTCTTTGGGAAGGGATTTTACTCTGTATCCACGGAGATTAGCAACAGGTGGCCAAAAATGTTAAAACAGATGAATAAAATGTGTCCTGTAATGCATATCCTTTGGAACATTTAATTTCTTTCTTTTCTTAAAATTAATTTATTTTCACTTTATGAACATTTGGTGTTTTGCCTGATGTGTGTCTGGGTGAGGGTGTCAGATCCCCTGGAACTGGAGTTACAGACAGTTGTGAGCTGCTGTGTGGGTGCTGGGAATTGAACCTGGGTCCTTTGGAAGAGCAGTATGTGCTCATAACTGTTGAGCCATCTCTCCAGCCCCAGAATATTGAATTTCTAAATAAGCTATAATCTAACTATATAATATGATCAAAGGAAGGATAAAATATTGAAGTCTCAAAATGTCCCTTCCCAGGGCTAAGGGTATACCCAAGCTACAGTTTTTGTTTAAAAAGGATTCACTTTGGTAAGTCAATCCTTTTAGGGATATAGGATATGAGAAATGCATGAGGATGAATACACAAAAGCCAGGAGACAGTGTTGGATGCCCTGGAAATTGAGTTACACACTCTGTTTTTTTGTTTGATGGCTTCTTTGATCATCAGGTTCTTCTATGACTCTTCTTGAATCTGGTAATTTCTCCACTGTCTGCCATTTCTTAAAACAACTACCTGGGTGTGTTGGCAAATGCTTGTAATTCAGGACTTGGGAGGGGCAGGAGGATTTCTAGTTCAAGGCCAGCCTGGACTGCATAGTAAGACTCTGTCCCAACACTTTTTAAAAAGTAAAAGAAAAAAAGAAGTTTACAGGTGCATTCACGATCTGACAAGCCATTGTTTTAGCAGAACTCAGGACTAAAGATGAGCCACCTTGTACTGGCAGGGATAGAGATGAGACAAGAGGAAGACTATCAAATGTCTGGAATTCGACGGAATGGGACAATAGTACCCAAGAATAGGCAGTATCCTTCAGTTCGAGAGAATACTGACTCCCAAAGGGATGCATGATCAGCCTTTGCACTCCCACCACAGGCCCAGGCACACAGGTCTGAGGGGCAATACTGCTTCCTCAGGTGTTCTGACAGCAGAGGTGGAGCCACTACAGAGAGCCAAGAGGACAAAGCTACTGTCCAGTAGGCCTGGAAGGCAGAGCATACACCCAAACAGGCTTAGGCTTTTTGGCTTGTGGCTTCTTTCTTTGAGGGTGCCTGGGATTGAACCCAGAGCCTCACACATAGATCAAATCATCTCCCACTGAGCTATACCTCAGGGGTTATCTTGATCCTTAAATCTAACAAAACATTAATTTCTTACCTCTAACATCAAAAGCACAGGAAACTAAATAAAAAAAACATCAAACTCCAAGACACTGGTTATCAACAGACACAATCAGTGGAGTAAATTAGAGTTTACAAAATGGAAGAAAATATTTGTAAGTCATAGATCTAATAAATGGTTAAAAATCCAGAATGTGAGCCGGGCGGTGGTGGCGCACGTCTTTGATCCCAGCACTCGGGAGGCAGAGGCAGGCGGATTGTTGTGAGTTCGAGGCCAGCCTGGTCTACAAAGTGAGTTCCAGGAAAGGCGCAAAACTACAGAGAAACCCTGTCTCGAAAAATCAAAAAAAAAAAAAAAAATAAAAAAATCCAAAATGTGTAAAGAGCTTCTGCAAATCAATAATCAAAAAACATCAACAAAACCACCCCAATAGCCTGATTTCAAAGTGAGTCCTCCCCACCCCCCCACCAAAAAAAAAAAAAAAAGAAAGTAACTGTTGCAGCTTTAAATGCTTTCTATTAACACACACACACACACACACAAAGTAATAAAAGTGAGACCAAATTAGTCATGCTAGCCAACACCCATAATCCTAGCACTTGTGAGAAGGATGCAGTAGTTTGAAGACAGCCTGAGCCTTATGCCAAGTTCAAGGCCACTTTGGGGTACAAAAGACTGTCTCAAAAAAAAAAAAAAGGAAGTTGCAGGTGGTGTTGGCGTGTGATGACTCAGCAGTTAAGCTCTTGCAGAGGACCCAGGTTCAAGTTCCGTGGTAGCTCACAACTGTCTGTAACTCAGTTCCAGGGGACCTGACACCCTTTTCTCGCTTCCACAGCACCATGCATGCACACTGTGCACATACACGCATACCAACCAAACACTCATAAACTGCTGGGCATGGTGGCACACACCTTTAATCCCAGCACTCTGGAAGCAGAGGCAGGCTGATCTCAGTGAACTTGAGGCCAGCCTGGGCTACAGAGCGAGTTCCATGCATTGACACCATGCACATGTAGATAATCAATGTGATTTTAAGAAGGAGGAAATCTGTATAGCATGGCTGAAACTTGAGGACTGTTTGTAAGTGAAATAACACCTACACGGAAACCCCAATCCTCCGTGATTCTACCCAGGTACAGTCCGAAGGAGGCCAAACTCACAGAAACAGAATACAGCTGCTTCTTTAGAGGCTCCGGGAGGAAGTGGTTTGTTGGGTACAGAGCTTCCGATGTACAAGATGAAAGTTTTTGGAGATCTATTTCATAACAGTATAAATACACTTAACACAGTTGAAAAGTGATCAGATATTTTATTAGTCAACTTTGCACCACTGATAAAATAGTCTAAAACAATCAACCTGTAAGGGAGAAAATTTCATTTTGACTCAAGCTTTCAGAGCTTTTGGCCACAGTAGCTTGGCCCTGATGTCTTTGGATATGAGGCACAGTAGTATGTTGTGGCTAGTAGCATATGGTAGCCACCGCGCGCGTGCGTGTGTGTGTGTGTGTGTGTGTGTGTGTGTGTGTGTGTGTGTGTGTGTGTATTGAGCAGGGTCTTACCCTGTAGCTTCAATCTCACTGAGATGCCCCTTCCTAGGTCTCCCAAAGCTGAGATTACCACTATACCCAGCTTCAGTCCAACTTCATAAACTGTGGTCACAGTCCAATGCCGTGTTTCGTAAGTGAGTGTAGGTGTTGTGAAAATTTTGGCAATCATAAAAGCTTTCTGAATGATCAAACGTTAATTCAAAATCCAACTCATGGCATAATGAACCTGAGGTGTTTGTTCCTGAGTACTCTGGCCCACCGCATCAAGGTTTCACTGTGGGTTTGTTTGTTGTTGTTGTTGTTGTTTTTTCCAAGACAGGATTTTTCACATGAGCAGTTTGCCCCACGAGTGCCATAACAGCATGCATGTCAGTAGCTGTCACCTGAAACACCTCAGCTTTGAGACTACTGTTACCCAGTGCAGTGTCTTTATTGTATACACAAAGTTTTCTGGTCTTATAATGGTTTAATTACAGAAAACAATGACTTTTAATATTTTCCTATCTTCATTCCTTAGCACGCATCAAGTCAAATTGGATTAAGGTAGAAAATCGGATTTTAAAAACTGACATTTATGAGGCCAGGAGTGTAACTCAGCTGGTACTATTCACAAGGCCCCAGGTTTGCTTCCCAGCTCCCTATGTAGTCAAGGATGGCCTTGAACAGCTCATCCTGCATTTCCAATTCCAAAGAACAGGTTGGGTTTGTATTAGGAATCAAACTTGGGACTCACTAATGCATTCATGTTTTTTTTTTTTTTTTTTTTTTTTGAGATAGGGTTTCTCTTTGTAGCTTTAGAGCCTATCTTGGTACTCACTCTGTAGCTCAGGCTGGCCTCGAACTCACATAGATCTGCCTGCCTCTGTCTCCCGAGTGCTGGGAGTAAAGGCGTGCACCACCACCACCTGGCAGTCATGTATTTTTTAAATTTATTTTTATTGTTTGCTTATGAGTGTTTGCCTACACTATGTGCATACCTGCTTCTCAGGAAGGCTGAGAGGGTGTCCATTCCAGTTGGGTGACAGACCCAGCTCTGGAAGAGCAAGCCAGCTCTTCACCAAGCCCCTCCGTCCCTTTTTTTAATTTTTGGAAACAAGGTCTCACTATGAAGCTCCGGCTGGTTTGGAACTCTGTGAAGAGCAGGGTGGCCTCGAACTCACAGAGATCTGCCTGTCCTGGTCTTGGCAGCCCTGGGATTAAAGGTGGTCACCACCAGGCCTAGCCCCTCAGCTGTTTTCTGTGCAAAATGCTCTACAAACACCAGGAAGGCCCACAGACTGTTGCATGAGGTAAAGACGAGCCTATGAGTTCTCCAGTGTCCCCCTGCACTGCTGTCCCAGGTAGACATGTCTTTGCTTCTCTATACAGCTGCCGGGTGGTGCTATTACTAGGGCATCCCTGCCTGCCTTGGTTACAGGAAAACAGCAACACGATAACTCACGCTGACTCATATCCCCCCTTTCAAAAAACATAACCACATGCCAGTCTGTGTCACTCTTCAATGAGATATGCCATAACTAAGGGCTGTGTTATTTGAGCAAGTCTCTCCCCTAATTGTGGTGGCCCTTGAACCTGGTGGAGCCTAACCTCTCAGAAAGTGGGGGCACCACTCTGTGCTCCGAGGTACTGTCTACTGATCTGGTGTTCTATGATGGGCTGGGCCAGTACACAAACTGCCAGAAAATAAATGAAATGCTATTCTCAGAGGAGAGAGGGTCACAGTCTCAGACTCAGCGCAGCTAGAGGGGATGCTGGGAGCTGTAGGAATTGAGGGAAGGCCAGCTCCCTGGATCCACAGAACCACAGCATAGATCCTGAAGGCATTGTCTGACTCCACTGGAATCTCAAAGAACAAGTACTGAGCAGATCAGACGCTCCACCCCATCCCTTCCTGGTATGGTGACACTCAGAGAAACCACCTTGTCCTCATGATGGTGGTGCACATCTGTTCCCAGCACTATGCACACATTGACACTCTTTGAATTTGAGGCCACTCAGAATTATTTTTGAGATAGGGTCTTTCTATGTAGACCTTGGCTGTCCTGGAACTCACTACGTAGACCAGGCTGGCCTCGAACTCACAGAGATCCACCTGCCTCTGCCTCTTGAGTGCTGGGATTAAAAGAATGTGCCACCACACCCAGATTTCATTCATTTATGTAGTCATTCATTCATTCATTCACTTATGTATGGCTACTTTTGACATGGGTAGTCCAGACAGAGTCCATAGAGTCCACAAACACCAGAGCACTTGCCTAGCATGTTCAAGACCTTGAAAGAAAGTGTCCTCTCTGATAAGCATAGGGTTAGGAAGACGGCTCAGCTGACAAGAGTGAATACCAGTCTGGCAGAGAATGTGAGTTTGATTCCCAGCACCCAATTTAGGTGGCTCACAAACATGTTAACTCCAGCTTCAGGGATCCAAACCTCCCTTCTTCTTGGACAACCCCCCTCACCTGCACACACATACAAAGACAATTCTTTAAACAGGCATTGTCGTACACACCTTTAATCCCAGCACTCTGGAGGCAGAGGAAAGTGGATCTCTGAGGGTTCGAGGCCAACCTGGTCTACAGATCAAGTTCTAGGACAGCCAGGGCTACAATGAGACTCTGTCTGGAAAAAACAAAATCCTCCACAAGTTTTTGTATAGATTGAGTGCCATGCAGTATAGCAGCCACTGTGCTAGAAATCACTATGATTCAATGCCATTCCTGCTGAAGCTACTCCACTCTCAAGTGTATGAAATCTACGTTGCAGAGCATTGGCCTGTTTAACAGACTTATCTTTCTCAGGCTGTTGCCTCCAGTGGAACCAGCCAGTCACAGAAATATTTGGATGAGGCGGGCTCAGAAACCAAAGAATCTCTTCTATCCTTATCTTGCCGCCTGACTCTTTTTTTTTTTTTTGGAGGTGGGTTGCTGGTGCATGATGCTGGTCAGCTGAATCTCCGAAGTGACTAGTTCCATCACTCAATCCTGTCTCTCCTTTATTCTACTCTCCCTCCTGTGGAATTTGTTTTCTTGTTATGTTGCCGAGGGCTGCAGCCAGCCTCTCCCCGTGATTCTGGTTTTTTTCATCCTGTTTCCCTGTCCTTTTTGGACACAAATCTGCAAAATCTCATGGGTGTGAAAAGATCCCGAGTATTTATTGGATGGTTTATATGCAAACTTATGACTGGAATGATTTTGGAAATGTGTGTAAAAAAGAAATGTGTGGAATAATCCCTGCCTTTGGTGCCCTGTTCCTACAATCCTTTAAATGTTCAAATGCAGCTACATTCCTTTACCTACAACCGCGTTTTAAATTAGCTTTCAGGCCGATTTTTCCTCCCTAGTAAAGGGTTCGAATCCAGGGTCTTGCACATAACTGGGAAACCTTCTCTCACTGCATTCTATCTCCTAAAATCTTGTTGATTTTATATCTGTGTGTTTGAGACAGGGTCTCACTATGTAGCCCTGGCTAGCCTGGAACTCACAGATCCACCTGCTTCTGCCTCCCAAGTGCTGGAATTAAAGGAACAGGCATAAAGGATCAGCACCACCCTGCTCAACCAACAATTTTTCTGTTTTGTTTTGTTTTTTAGACAGGGTCTTATTTTATATAGTTCAGGGTAACCTTGAACTATGTAGCCAGAACTAGCCCCAAACTCATGACAACATCATTATCCTCCTGCCTCAGCCCCCTGAGTGCTGGAATTACAGACATGCACCCTCACACCAGGCTCCCAGCCTTCTTTTTGTCTTTTATGTTTGAGACAAGGTCTCATTATGTTGCCTAGGCAGGCTCTGAACTGCTCTTCTGCCTCAGTCTCCTTGTATCTGGGATTACAAGCCAGCTCTGGGGTGACTTTTAAATCCAGTGTAATTCCAATTATATCTAAGTGGCTGCTTTAATCTAATTGAGAAGAACCAAGCCTCATCAGTTTCTCTTTGTTGTTATTGTTTTGTTGAGACAAGGTCTCACTATATAGCTCTAGCTGTTCTGGAAACATGTAGCCCAGGCTGGCCTCGATCTCCCAAATATCTGCTTGTCTCTGCCTCCCAAGTGCTGGGATTATAGACATTGAGTCACCATGCCTGGCTTCTCAGTGCTTTTTTTTTTTTTTTTACAAAATTCAGAGGAAAGAAATGACCCATGAACTCCCATACCTTGACCAGTGACCCTCTAGGGTCAATGGACCTTATCTTGATGCTCACTGGTCGGCTCCTTTCATATGAAGCTTTTTGGGGTTTGGTTATTGTGAGAAGGGTCTCACATTTCCAGGAGTGACCTGGAACTAGATATGTAGCTAAGGAAGCCTCGGACTCCTTTCTGATCCTCCCAGTTCTGTCTCCTGAGCAATGGGGATTACAGGCTTGACACCACACCCAGTTTATCTTAATAGTATTTATTGGGTCTGGGGATGTTGAACAGGGATTCTCTGTGTAGCCTTGGCTGTCCTGGAACTCGATTTATAGAAATCCACCTGCCTCTGCCCTCAAATGCTGGAATTAAAGGTGTGTGCCACCACTGCCGCCGGGCTCTCAAAACTATTTATTAACAGACACCAACAAATCACAGACAGCAAGAGTGAAGACAGACAAACAGCCTGGAAGACAAGTGTCTTAGTTAGGGTTGCTATTGCTGTGATAAAACCCCACAACCAAAAGCAACTCAGGAGGAGAGGGCTTATTTAGTTCACACTTCCACATCACTGGTCATCGCTGAAGGAAGTCGGGACAGGAACTCAAACACTGTAGGAACCTGGAGGCAGGAGCTGATGCAGAGGCCATGGAGGGGTGCTGCTTACTGGCTTGTTCCCATGGCTTGCTTAGCCTCCTTTCTGATAGAAGCCAGGGCCTCAAGCCTAGGGGTGGTCCAACCCAAAAATGACCTGGGCCCTCTCCCACTAATCACTAACTAAGAAAATGTCCTCTAGGCTTGTCTACAGTCAAATCTTACAGAGACATTTTCTCAACTGGGCTCCCTCCTCTGATGACCATCATTTGGTGTCAAGTTGACATAAAAGTAGCCAGCACCATGCACAACAGTATGGTGCCAGGCCTGGCTTAGACTCAGGCATGGGTAGAGGTGTCAGGGACCTCTAGCCTCTAGTCTCTCCCTGCTTGGAGCTCATATTTCACAGGCTGGGTGGCATTCACACTTGAACTTTTTGTTTTGCTTTTCCCTTGCTTTATTATTGCTGTTGCTGTTATTGCTATTATCTGCTGCACCGCCCCCCCAACACACTGGGAACTGAACCCAGGACATTTTACTACTGAGCTAAACCCCCAGCACCTTTTTGGTTTTTGAGATAGGTGCTCCCTATGTATCCCATAAGTCCTGAACTTACTATGTGGCTCACATTGGCCTCGAATTCACAGCAATCTTCTCACCTGTACTCCCCAAGTACTGGGGTTACAGGTAATGTTGCCGCCATGCCCAGCACATTTTAACTTTTTCTTTTTTCTCTATCCGCCTTCCTCATCTACTTTTTTGTTTGTTTGTTTTAGAAAGTGTCTCTATATATACTCAGCCAGCCTGGAACTCGCTACATAGTCCAGGCTAGCTTTGAACTTAGAGATCTGCCTGCCTCTGCCTCCCATTGCTAGGATTTATGGTGTTTACCACCACATTGGCTATATTTTTGTTTTGTTTTGTTTTTCAAGACAGGGTTTCTCTACGTATGTAATAAATAGCTTTGTCTGTTCTGGAACTAACTTTGTAGACTAGACTGGCCTCAAACTCACAGAGATGGGCCTGCTTCTGCCTCCTAAGTGCTGGGATTAAAGGCATGCGCCAACTACCACGTCTAGCTTTTTTTTTTTTTAAGAGAGAGAGAGAGAGAAATCAAGTCTGTGTGTGTGTGTGTGTGTGTGTGTGTGTGTGTGTGTGTGTGTGTGTAAGTTTGTCATAGTCTGCATGTGGAGGGCAGAGGACAACTTTCAGGAGTGAGTTCTCTTCTTCCACCATGTTTATGAGTCCTGAGAATCTAACTCAGGTCATCCCACCAGGTAGAAAGTACCTTTAGCATGACATTCCAGAGTGTGCACACTAAATAAATGAATGAATGAATGAATGAATAGATAGACAAATAAATAAATAATCATGGTGTTGGGCTGGGGAAATGGCTCCCTGGGCAAAAATGCTCTCAATGCCACAGCATGCACACTCTCAAATAAATAAACGTAATAATTGCTTAACTTTAGATGATTATTATTAGCAGCTACCAGTCACACAGGTTTCACGCTGACATTTCATCTATGTATATAATGTAGTTTGATCACATTCACTCTCCATTACCCTCTCTTGGCCCCCTCCCATCCCCACAGGAAGCATGGTCAGCGTGCCATGCCGCTGGAGATAAGCAGCTGGTGCAGAACTCTAGGAAAGGAGCCATCCTCTGAGGAGGCTCAGTCAGGGTCCTGTTTGCAGGCTGTTCAGAGAGCCTCCCGGGAGAGAGCAACATGGATGGCTGAAAGTGAGGCTGGTAAGGCAAGGAGCCTCTTAAGACACTTTGTGGTCCACAAACCCTAAACTACTTACATAATCCGACCCTTTACAGTAAAAGTTGCCAACTCCCAAGCTTGACAGTAGATGAGTCAAATGAGATGGAATCTTAAAGCTGTGAGGTCACAGGCCATAACCCAGGGTCAAAGGAAGGAAGGAAGGAAGGAGGCCGAGGCTTGAGACAAGGAATACTGCATCTCAGTGGGAAACACACGTTTGGAAGAAGGAAACAGTTTGAGAACTTCCTGCTAAGAAATGCAAAAAGTGGCCCTAACAAGACTGAAAACCAAAATGATTAATTAGGAAAGAAGTTTTTTTTTCTCTCTCTAAATTTCTCTCATTCCACTGAACAGAGGACGGGAGAAGACTCACCATATGGGTCTTTGTAAGCTGGCTATCTGGGTTCGGCCAGGCCTGCGTGCTCCTTTGGTTTTTACTTAGGAACAAGCACAAAGACCCATCACCCAAATCCTAGTAGTCACCATGACATTCTGCTGTCATCCATGTTATTACGGAGAAGAAAACCTGGGGCTGGATTAGAGAGGTGATTGAAGAAAGACCGGCTGATGGCTTGTGTTTGGGTCTCCATCTACCTTCGCTCTGTGTTCACTTTCTTTTTTTTTTTTTTTTTTTTTTCGAGACAGGGTTTCTCTGTGTAGCTTTGCGCCTTTCCTGGGACTCACTTGGTAGCCCAGGCTGGCCTCGAACTCACAGAAATCCGCCTGGCTCTGCCTCCCGAGTGCTGGGATTAAAGGCGTGCGCCACCACCGCCCGGCCCGTGTTCACTTTCTATGCCACCCCTTAAAGGCGGCAGGAAGAATGCATAGAAACACCAAAAATCAATGTAGACCAGAGAGCTGTTGAAGACAGCCCAGGGCCAAAGTGTACAGGATCGCACAGAAAACGGGAAGTCTCATTTTCTAATGGGTAACAACAGTCCCTTTCAGACTGGACAAGTGGACGTCTCAAAAGTTAGGGGTAAAAACTGAAGCCCGAAGGTTATCACCATCATCCTTCATGAACTTTAGTGATGCAAACAGGATGTGGACCTTTAGCAAAGCGAGAAACACCTAGAGAAATCCCCCCCACCATTCCACCACCATTACATTACATTATTAGGCTGGGGTTTTGGTCTTTTTTGGTGGTTGTTTTGGTCGACAGTGTCTCACGTAGCACACGCTGGCTTTAACCTCCCTCTGTAACCAAACCTGGCCACAGGTTTCTGATTCTCCTGCCTTCACTTCCCAAGTGCTGGGATTACAGGTGGCTGCCACCCCTCCTGGTTTTATGTGGTTCTGGGGATTAAACGCATAGCCTCCGGTATTCTACCAGCTGAGCTACATCCCAGTCCCAGATGTATTTAAAGAATAACACGCTCGGATTTTCTAATGCCAATCTACAACATGCCAGATAATGTCCTGTGGCTGGTGATATGCTAAACATGTCTGTCTAAAGTCCTAAAATGGGACGAAGGGCTAAACGCATGCAGACAGCGCTCGCGTGCTTCCTTGGTAAGAGAAAAAAGGTAAAAGCCATAGAGTAATGCATTTACGGCCAGAGGTTAGGAGGGAGGCAGGCTTTTACTTATGATTTTTTTCGACCACGACGCACGCCTGCATCACTTGTAGCACGCAACACGAACCCGGATTTGCTTGGAACTGTGTCTGCATTTCCTGGCTGAGGTGCCCACTGAAGCCTTGTTCACCGCGGGCGGGGCTCTGCGCATGCTCACACACCTCTGCCCCTTCCCAGGCCCACCCCTTCCCGCTCTTCCTGGTGGTCTGCAGCCCACCCGATCTTTTACTTCTAAACTCTCCCTTCGCCTTTCCGGGTCCGTTTCTGTCCTTTTATCTCCCCCTCGGCCATTTCAACCCAGAATGTCTGAAGGTGGAGACCAAGGACAGAAGCAAAATTAAGCGCGATGCGCGTGAGTCAGGGAGCGGGGGAGGGAGGCAGGTCCAGGCACTCGAGGACCGCGGGGGCTGCAGGGCGCCGTGCCACCACGCACGTCCCTCCGCGGGGCGGGGCCGGCCAGCGCCCACCGGACGGGGCCGAGAAAGTGCCGTAGTCAGGAATCCGCGGCACCTCTGGGGAGTCTAAATAAGTTAAGCAGTCTGCCTTGAGGGCAGTGGCCAATCCCCACCTGCTCCTTGTCAGCTCCAGGCAGGGCCGTCTCCCAACCCGCCCCACCTACGGCTGCACAGCTCCGCAGCCCCAGACTCTCCGTCTTCGTGCGTGCGTCACAACGATCACGTCTCCACGCAGCCTGATTCTTTTTATTTTAGTCAGCTTTACAGATACAGTGTGTGCAACAGCATTCACCCATTTATGGTGTTCGGGTAGATGACTTATTTTTGATGCCTATAGTCCCCCGTCCCGGTCCTCATCCCAACCCCCAACGCATTAGCGTGCAGATTTGCTCCTCAGAACGTCGCTCTGCAGCCCGGTGCCCGCAGCAGGTACTCCGGCATTGTTTGGTTGCATTCGAGCGATGGTAGGCTTTTGTAACGGCCCCAGCAGGAGAAGATAATCCGGGAGAGATGCGCGACCCTCCCCTCGGCTATCAGCCTACTGAAACAATGGACCAAAGAATTAAACTTTCCTCAGGGATTCCCAAACCGTTGAGGGTAGAGGTGGGGTGCTGATGCCCTGGTGCGGAGGGTGAGGGGTGGCGCGCGGGGGTGGGAGGGGGTGGGGGGCGATGGGACCGGAGACTTGCCTTCCGGGAAAGATTTCACAGGGCTTTGACAACTTTATCACACCCATATTTCCTGGCTTTTGTTTCATCATTTCTATAAAACTTACACACCGTCACAGAAATGTCCCTGTCTTGGACAAGCCATACATAAATCCATTTTCCTTTAAAAATGTGCTTCCTAATTTCTTTTAAGATGTATGTTATGTATAAAGCAGCTGGGCATGGTGATGCAAGCATTTAATCCCAGTACCCCGAAGACAGAAGCAGGAGGATCTCTGAGTTTGAGGCTAGCTTGGTCTATATAGTGAATTACAGGACAGCCAGAGTTACATATTGGGATTCTGTCTTAAAAAATTAGAACAAAAGAAGTAACAGGTTTAAGAATCTAAATGTCACCTCCTGTGACACTTTTTCACTGTCACTTTTAAATACTAAGTATTTCTTATGTCGCAAACACGGTTAACGCAAAAGGTAGGAAACCATTTGAAACAAGACAGGGCTATAAGCGTGTTCCTTCTGCACAGTCTGCTCCCCTCCCCCACACCGTTTTCAGACCCTAAGTGGGTCCACTGACTAATCCTTCCTGAGAGGTAATTGTTTTCTTTCTTCCTGAGGAAAGCTGCAGGGAAAAGAAACACTTGAAACTCAATTACTGACGAGGAGAAAGCCAGGTGCCAATGAAGAATTTCCCGAAGGCCTGGGAGGGGGCAGCTGAGGGTGGGAACCAAGGGTCCAGGCCTGGTTTTAAAAACCAGGGACTACAAGTCTGATGGTGTGGCTGTAAATAACAGCTGGAAGGCTCCCCTTTGGGCAGGATGGGCAGAATGGGAACTCCTGCAATAGACTCATAAAAGAGAATGTCAGCTCGGACCAATGAGCTTAGTGAAAGACGGGAAAGCGGGCTACTGAGAACAGTAGATCTGCCCTCTCCCAAAGGAGTGCTGTGTGTTGGAGCGGGTAGAGGTGGGGGGAGGGGTGGGGGTGGGGGGAAACCAGTCTAAGAGAAGGACACAATGATGACACCTAGGAAGGCCATGGAGGTGTATGCCTCCCGGCACCTGGGAAGCAGAGGGGCGGGGGGCCTGGACTGCACAAGAGTTATCAGGGCAGCCGTAGTTATACAGTGAGACAGAAGGACAGACAGACAGAAGAAAAACAACCCACTAGATTTGTTGCAATTTGGATGCCAACCTGGCCTCTTCCTGAAGCTGTGATGAAGGGTTTCCAGTTCCTCTTTCTGCCCATTGCTCAAGAGCCAGAGCTAGCTCATCACCCCTAGAAGGAGGGACATCTAGAGCTGCTCCTTTCAGTGGCTCTCAGCCTTCCTAACGCTGCGACCTCTTAATACAGTTCCTCATGTTGCGGTGGCCCGCAACCATGAAATGATTTTGTTGCTACTTCATGACTGTAATTTTGCTACTGTTATCAATCATAATGTAAATATCTGATATGCAGGATATCTGACATGGGAGCCCCGCGGGGGCCTAGATTCAGTTTGAGAAGCGCTGCTGAGACGGTCGGTCACAGAAGTCTAGTAGTTGCTGGGGCTGTTGGAACTAAAACTTTCAGGACAAATACTTTGCTAGTAATGCTCCACTTTGAGGGTGAGTGCTTCCATTTTTACTGAAATACACATGCAATAATGCTGGTAAAAAATGCACTCATTTTAAGTATACAGCAGGATGGATGGATGATCTCTTCTCTAGTATTCACCTGTATAACCACTGCTAGTCAATATCTGGATTCCAGAACATTTCTACACCCCACAACCTCAGCCCCTGGTTCCTGTGCCAGTCCCAGACTGTAACCTCTCTTAGAGGAAAGCACTCAGGAGAAAGAGTGCTCCCGCCCCTCCTCTCTGTTTTTGTTCGTTTGTTTGTTTTAGATAGGGTCTTGTTTTGTAGCCCACATAGTCTGTAACTTCCTATGCTTACCCTCAAACTCAAAATCCTCCTGCCTCAGCATTCCAAGTGTTAGCGTGCTTCAGAGTGTTGATTAGAGGCATGCACCAAGGGGCCTGCGCTCATTGTGTTTATGTATACACACTATTATTAAGGGCTAGAATGTTTTTCATTGAATAGGCATCTTTAAATATTATATGCTATGCTTAATTCCTTGTTGTTCCTAGTATCCTACTCATGGATACACGTAAGTTTATCCATTCTCTCATTGATATACACATTATTATCATTGTTATTTATTCAGCAGGACTGGAAACTGATGCAGAGACGTGTATGCTGGGCAAACAGTTATGGAGCAATGTGCCTAGCCTTTGGGGTAGACTGTTGTTGGTTCTACTTCTGAACAACGTATATTTCTTGTCACCTGTCAAATAGATGAATGTTTTGCTCCTAGGAGTGGGATGGCTAAATTGCTGTTCTTTGTTAGTAAATAACCTCTCTGTCTGTCTCCCTCCCTTCTCTTTTTTTGCAGTGCTCAGGATTAAACCCAAGTGTCCCACATGTTAGGCAAGCAGTTTGTTACGGAGCTATATTCCCAGCCCAAATGATAAATTCTAAACAAAAATAAGCAAGCTACAGAGTGTATGTGTACAGGGTTTTGGTTTTATTCTTTTGAGACAGAGGCTCACTCTGTAGCCCAGACTGGCCTCGAACTCACAGCAATCTGTTGGCTTCTGCCTCTTGAGCGCTAGATTAAAGGCGTTGTTGCGCCAGGTGTGCGCCACACACCCAGGTCATGTTGTTGTTTTCTAATTTATCTGTATGTGCCTGTGTGAGTTATGTGCACCATGTGCATGCAGCTGCCTGAGGAGGCCAGAAGAAGGTGTCAGAAAGTACAGGGAACGGAGTCCAGATCCCCCCACCCCACACCCCACCCCACCGGAAGTAAATGCTCTTTCCCACTGAGTCTTCTCTGCAGCTTCTCCCCTCCATTAGCTGTGTTGTGGTTTTGTTGGTTTGGTTTGGTTTTTTGAGACAGGGTTTCTCTGTGTAACAATGCTGGCCGTCCTGGAACTCGCTTTGTAGACCAGGCTGCAACAAACTGTTTTAAATACATGGACATTATTGCAGTTGTCTCCGAACACTGGCTGTATGTGGAGTAGGTGGCATTTTTCTGCATTCCTACAAAGGTGCAGAAACAAAGCCAGAGGATTGTCAGTGCCCATTTGAAAGTCAAAAGATTAATACATTGTGAATTGAGACTAGAACCCATCTCCTGCTTCTCTCAAATGCATGTTCTGTTCTTTCTGTCTCACTGGCCTTGTGTCAATGGCCAGGTCACTCAGCCACCTGCTTTGCCCAGGACTGTGCCGTTTTAACACTGACAGGCGCTGGGCAGAACTACATGGTTGGTCACTTTATACACAGGGCAGTGGCCAAAGGGGCGCAAGGCTTGGATATAAAAACCCAAAGCAAGGTTGGGGTGGTAATGCATGTCTGTACTCCAGCGCTGTCTCTGCAGGCCGAGGACAGTGGGTTTGAGCCTGGTTACACTGTTAGACCTCCCCTCAAAACCAAAACAAAATGAAAACCTAACCAATTGGGCTCATTCCTACTCTTTCATTCCCCAAGGAAAAGATACTGAAAGTCAGGAAGTTGCACCACCCACACACTAATGCCTTGCGTACCCAGAGCACTCAGCGCTACAGATCCATCATCATCCAGCCTACTGCTCACTCAGACCATGCTCCAGGGACCAGCCTCTCTCGGGAGCACATTAGAAACGCAAACTCAAGCTGCTCATTCCCCAGACTTAAGGAAATTCAGTAGAATTCTGGATTAGTGGCTCACCAGGTTGTGGGGGAAGGCAGTGGGAAATAGGTCAAGTCTGAGGGACAGGTGACTTAGCCATTTTCCCTTTACAGATGTGCAGTCCTCATGCGGCTTCACAGAGAAGCCCTGTCTCGAAAAACCAAACCAACCAAACCAAAAAGATTTCTAGGGAGAATGACTGTGACGTCAGACAAGTGCTGCCCCTACATGAAGTAAATCTTACTCTTGGGGGAAAAAAAAGCTTATTAAAAATCTCTTTCTGGATTTATTTATTCTGGAAATATTTCCTGGTTGGTAGACATGCTTTTGCTTCTCTTTCTGTTGTGACTGTGATCAAATCCAATTTCTATTTTGTTTTTTCCCTTTCTAATGCCATCTCGAATATGCTTCATGTACTACTTAAATTTTATGGTGCTTAAGCCCAGCAGTGGTGGTGGTGGTGGTGTGCACATCTTTCATTCCGGCACTTGGGAGGCTGAGGCAGGTGGATCTCTGAGTTTGAGGCCATACTGGTTGGTGTACAGAGTGAGTTCTAGGACAGAGAGGACCCAGAGAAACCCCGTCTCGAAAAACCAAATAATTTTAAAAAAATGATGGTGTCTAAAACTATTAGAGGGAAAATATATCAAAAAGAAAACCTTACAAATCTTGAGACAATCACTTATTCTACGGTGTACCAGAATGGTCCAGCAGGTAAATGTGCTTGCTCCCAAGCATGATGACACCAGGTCTGTCCCCAGGACGCACATGGTGGAAGGAGAGGACCGATTCCTGCAAGTCATCCGCTGATATCCACACTCATACTGCAGGTGTGCACACATGCTTACACACACAATTACAAATAATAAATAAGTGCTAAAAAAAATTTCAGATGAAGAACTAAAAACCGAGAGAGAGAAACAGGATCTGTGTAATTTTGCTGTCATCAACAGGCTTAGTTTTAACCCTGTTCCAGGACTCAATCCAAATGGTCGTCTTCCAACGCCAGCCCAGCTCCTCTTTGCCCATCCTTTCTAGCCCACTCTTCTTTCCTTCCCCTATTTCCCCAGGAGAGGCGTTGCCATGGGGATCGTGTCGTCATAGTAAGCCAGCTGGCAGAGAAAAGCTGTAACAGAAGCTAAATGAGAAAGAGTGGAGGGTGCAGAAGAAACGGGCTGTGACACGGAGTAAGACTGGAGA
The DNA here is from genome assembly GCF_007827085.1 of Peromyscus californicus insignis. Taxonomy (NCBI): domain Eukaryota; kingdom Metazoa; phylum Chordata; class Mammalia; order Rodentia; family Cricetidae; genus Peromyscus; species Peromyscus californicus. Next base: position 137,541,087 of record NW_026294584.1, read on the forward strand.
ACTCCTTGAAGTGACAGAAGGTCACAACACACACAATGGGATAGAGACACTGCCCGCAGTGACAACAGAACAGTCCAGGTGGGAGATGACCCTGGGGCCTGGAATATGCGGGCCACAGTCAGGTGAGCTGGATTCTGCTGGAGTCTGCTGGATTCTGCAGAAAACAGCTGGAGATAGATGAGGGTTCAGAACAGGGTCAGTTCCTAGGAAGTGTTTATCTGACCTCATCTGCCTCCTGAACTCTGCCTCTTTCCAAGGAAAATACAGTGGGCAGTTAGAGAAGTCTTCACTTCTGTATCAGCTTCCACTTCCTTTTCTAGCCCTGCCGCCTTTTAACACAGAGGGAAACCTCCCTAAGACAATGAAAGGCTAAGAGCACTTCCCTTAGGCATACCCTTGTGCCCTTTGTTTTAGTTGAGATGGGGAATCACTATGCAGCCCTGGCTGGCCTAGAACTCACAGAGATTTGTCTGCCTCTGTCTCCTGAGTGGTGGGATAATAGGTGTGACAGGAGGAACCCTTTGGTCTTTGCTTCTCTTTTGGTGGTCCTGGGGATGAACCCTGGCTTCATGCGTGCTGGGCAAGCACTCAGACTCGGTTGTTCTCTCTTCAATGTCCGAACCTCAGAACCTTCCCAGTTCTCTTTGTGGTCCCCTCCCCATGTTGTCCAGGCTCTACACCTGACAGCTGTCACCTTCTCCTTTCTATGGCTCTGTTTCCCTGAGCTTGTCCCCCAGCTCTACTCGGAAGTGTTGCGTGTTCCAGTTCCACACTCAGGCGCAGAATAACTACAGTTTACATGTTTCCCCTCTTCACAGCCACCACATACATTCTTAGTCCTGATGTGCCAAACCTGTCACTTCATCTGGTGTGCTTTGCTCAATTACAATGTCTCCTGCTGGGCACACACCTCTAATCCCAGTACTCAGAAATTAGATGCAGGAGGATCTCTGTGAGTTGGAGGTCAGCCTGGTCTACAGAGCATGTTACAGGCCAGGATGACATATGACATTCATCTCTCTCTCTCTCTCTCTCTCTCTCTCTCTCTCTGTGTGTGTGTGTGTGTGTGTGTGTGTGTGTGTGTGTGTGTGTGTGCATGAATGTGTGTGCTGGGATGGAACCCAGGGCCTTGTGCATGCTCAGTGCGCCCTACCACCGAGCTCCACACCCCAACCTCCGTGCTTTTCTAAGTTTGCCTTCCCATTGCTTCCCTTGACCCCAGCCCTGAGGCCCAGAGACATTGCTTCACTCCATACTCTAGACATTATTTCTGTAAGAAGATTCTCTAGACAGAGACCAGCATGTCTGCTTCAATGGCCCTTACTTCTTCTTTTAGAGCAAAAATCAGGTTGAGAGTCAGCAAACCAGACACATCCCTGTGGCATTGACACTGACTTGCTGCTCTGCAGACTATGCTGGAAAAAAAACAAAAACAAAAACAAAAAACGCCCAAAGAAGCAAATTGAATAACCTGTCTCGGCTCTCGAGAGGGTGAGCTTACAGACCAAGGAAAAGGACTCCATTCTCTGCAGTCTGAAGGTCTGGCAAAGACACTGTTTATACAATTTATACAAATAGCAATTTATGCAGGTAAACTGAGCCCTGGGAAGCAGGGCTTGTACTGTACATTTCAAGCTAGCAGTGGTGGCTCATGCCTTCAGTCCCAACAGAGGCAGGTGGATCTCTGTGAGTTCGAGGTCAGCCTGGTCTACAGAGTGAGTTCCAGGACAGCCAGAGCTTCACAGAGAAACCGTCTCAGAAAACAAAACAAAACAAAACAACAACAACAAAATTGTACATTTCAACTATTAAATAGGTATTTATTTATTCTTTCAAACACATACTTGGAATTTCTAAATTGCTGGAAGCTTTCTCTGGTTCATGTGTATGCCCAGTACTTATAGACATACCCTCTGACTATGAGGTTAAAGATACTGGGGGAGACATTCCCCCCATTAGTTTTGGGTAGGAACACAGTTGGAATTTGGAAAATGGAAAGCATTTGAAAAGACCCACCTAGTTTTCTGAGTTAACACTGTAAAGAATTTCGTCTCCTCTTTACTCTTTCATCTCCAGCAGGACCTGGCTGTTCCAGGTGCCCTGGGAACACAGCTGTTTTCTTGTCTCTGGGTGACTCTTTGATCCTGACAGCTGCCGTCAATACCACAGCCCCAGGAAAAGACTGACACGTTCCCACCGTGGAGGACGTGCGGGAGCAGCATTCCTCTGGGTCTCTCTGGGTCTCTCACGCTCGCTCTACCTCTGTGCCAGGAGGAGCAGCCGGTGGTTTCTGCCCCACCTGTCTCACCAATGGCTAACTAGTGATGGAGCCACATTCTAACACAGCCGCGCACCTTGCCTTACCGGGGCGCCTCGAAGATAAGACAGAGCTCCGGCTTAGCTTGTGTTTACCTGATATTAAGAGAGACAAAAGTAGCAGTATTTACCTTCTTTAAAAAAAAAAAAAAAAATGACCTTTCTCCTGGAAAGAATGAGTGAAGCGTGGAAAAGCAGCTAAGGCCAGGAAGGGCCGGCGATGTGATAGATAAGTGATCGTTTAGTTTGCCTAAATGCTGCTGTGTGAAGATGCTGACCACACTGATGACAGGGCGCTGCTAATGTTCTAAAAATTAGGGAGATGACAATAAGACGAAAACGAACGTTCTATGTGACACAGAGTCTCGCATATCCCAGGCTGCCTTGGAATTTGAGATTCTCTTGACCCAGCTTACCAAATGCTGTTACTATGCCCAGCTTCCAAAACCTAAAGTGGAAAATGTAATGCCTCACTATTTTTCCACTATGATCTAGAAAGATTACTAATAGACAGTTGGGTCCACCAAAAGGGAAGAGTGGTGATTGGTGGGAAGCAGAACTACTTTATTAGTATTAAGCAGAACTATTTATTAAGCTTAAAGCATGACAGAGTGCTTCCTACAGAGCTGACAAGAGGAGGAGGGCACTGTAGTCCAGTATTCCACGCGACACACTGGGGATGCTTCGGGCTGGATAATTGTTACGTGCAAGCTTTTGAATGTGGCCTCCACTCACTAGAATTCTTCTGTTTTTCTTTGTGGGAGTGCTGTGTATTGAACCCATGGTTTCAGGTATGCTAGGCAAGCACCCTACCACTCAGTCCATTCGATGTGTTGTTAACACTCTCTTCAGTGTGGTGAGGGCAACCAAACTATCTTGAGAAACTGCCAAATGCCGGGGTCCTCTGGAGGAGCAGCCAGTGCCCTCTCTCACCGAGCCATCTCTCCCAACGCCGCTTGCTTTGCTGCACAGGGAATTCTTCTCATCCGAATCACCTTCTAACTGGGTAGTTCCCACACATACTACACTTCATTGTTCTGTGCTCATTATCCTCCTTACCATTCAGGATAAGATTCTGTTCATTATCCCCATTTCTGCATTGAATTTCTCCATTCTGGATCATCTTTCCTCTCCAGTCAATGCATTCTTTACTTTTTCCTCTCAGACTACTTATTTGTGTCTTCTTCCTCCTTCCTTCTCAGAAGCCAACTGGGAAAAGGTCCCAAGTCACCAAAGGTGCAAAAAGGGTAGCCATGGAAAGAGGCCCATTTCCCACCACTGGAGTCTCCTGGTCCACCTCACAGCCCCCACAGGACTGCTTAGGCTACAGTCCAGTCACCCGGAGTGGTGAAGCCTGCTGCCCGTGGAGCCTAATGGACTTCTGTCCTGAAGTACCCTGAGTCTTCTTATACTTCCCATAATGGTTTCTGTCCTTCAGAGTGAGCTACACTCTGACTTTCCAGTCTTCTCCTCTTCTGCATCAACGCCTTTCAGAGCCGCCAGGGGTCTGTACAGATCAGGCTTCTCCATGCAAATTGCATGCCTTCTATGACTGATATTATAAGATATTAATCTTTGCTATAGTTGGAATTCTTTTGTTGCAATGATTACTGTCCTCCTATGATAAATAACATCCTTGCATAAAGGTTTCACTGAAAAAAAACATGGACGTTCCTGCCCTTGGAGGAAATAAGTTAGCCACAAAAGGGAATGAGAAGGATGCTGGTCCTTGCTCCTGATATTTCAAGCTTGATTATGTTGAGGACTTTCCTGGAGGTACAAGGTAAACCTGGCTTTTGACAAATAGAACCGGGCCAGCAGCTTCTCAGGAGGGCTCTGTAAGCAAACCGCTCACTCTAAAGTCCCAACTCTATTTTCTTCTTATCTTCTAGTGAAGAGATAACAAGACTCTAGATAGTCCTGCTGCAGCATTCCAAGCTTATCTTAGCTGCATTCAGCAGCACAGTTGTGAGCTACAATTAAAGGATGAGAGAGGTACTCTGACCTCCTCATCCTTCTCCCCTTAGGCTACCAAGGTGGTAGTTACGGGCTTTAATAATAATTTCCAAAGGAAACAGCCTTTTCGCCCACAGGTTCAAGCATTCTTCCCCCCCTACATTCCATTGCAATCCTTTGTTTGTTTTCTTTTTGTTTTTTTCAAGACAGTGTCCCTCTACGTGGCCTTTGCTGTCTTGGAACACACTCTGTAGACCAGATTGTCCTGGAACTGATAGAGATCACCTGCCTCTGCCTCCTGAGGACTGGGAGTAAAGGCATGCACCACTACGCCCAGATCATTTCAATCTTTCTCAGGACATTTCAGTAGCAAAAGACATCAAGGAGCAGTGCCCCCCCTTGGTGAGAATCCAGTCTCCATCACCTAAACTTCCTGAGCCCCCTAGCTTCATTTGGTTTCACTAGGGGGGTCTTCATTTTCTCAAGGTCTGGTCACTTATTTGCTACTCTTGTTTTTGACTGGACTCAGAAGCAGAGGCTCTCAGCAAGAAAACCAAACAACAACACCAGCAACACCAAACCAACCAACCAACCAATCAAACAAACAAACAAAAAATTCCAGATGGTTCAGTGGTTAAGAGCACTGGCTGCTCTTCCAGAGGACCCGGGTTCAATTCCCAGCAACCACATAGCAGCTCACAACTGTCTGTGACTCTAGTTGTAAGGATTCTGACGTCCCAGCCTAAAAAGCGGGTGGGCCCTCTGTGCCCCCCTTCTCTTTCCACTCTTTCCTTCTGTCTGTCCTCTCTCTTTCTCCACCCCCCCTCCCAATAAAGCTCTAAAAAGTTAACCATGGCTTGTGATTCTTCCGATCAGCACTCTCCTCCGAAGGCATGGCCACAGCAGGTGACGGCCAGCCACGAGCAACACCATTTAACCAACACTAGTTCCAGGGGATCTGACGTCCTCACACAGATACACATACAGGCAAAACACCAATGCACACAAAATAAAAACAAATTTAAAAAAAAAATCTGGTAAAATGTATGCAACAAATATGACAAATATTCAATCATTTTATACACACACACACACAAATAGAAGAAGAAGAGGAGATTTAAATATTTAGGAGACTGGGGAAATAGCTCAGTGGATAGTGTCCATTGCACAAGCGTGAGGATCAGCGTTAGGTCCTCAGCATCCATAATTGCCACCTGTAATCCCGGCACCTGGGAGACAGAGACAGGAGATTCCTAGAGCACACTGGCTAGCTAGGCTAGCTGAATCAGTGGGCTCTGGGCTCAGCCAGAGACCCTGCCTCAATATATAAGGTAAAGAACAATCAATGAACCCACTTTGTCAACCTCTGGCCTTCACACACATGCACATACATGTGTACCGCCACACATATGAACTCACATATAGGCACACATGCATATATGTGTACTTGCACATATATGTATACTCCCACATGTGTGAACCACACACCACCAAACATATACTCATGCAAAAAAAAGATTTAGATTTTCATATATTTTAACCACAAGTTCTACAAACTATTGCTGTAATACACACAGATAAAAGTACTAAGATGGCCACCACACCATAATGTCGCAGAGGAAATCTGGAAACAACCTGATCCCGGGGTGGGTGGGGTGGGGGGTGGGGGGTGGGATGGGGGCGGGGGTGTATTTGTTTTAAAGGTGTTGCTTACACCTCACCTTGCACATCTCATTCCTCTTCCTTTATTTCCTGTATTTACACAGTGGTATTTTTAACTCTTCGGGCTCATCAAACTCTTGGGCACCAGGGCTCCATTTACGTTTCCTCTGCCCAGAAAGCCCCCTTCTCCCATGGCTAGCATATTCTTTTTAGATGCCAGCTGCAATGTCAGTGTGGAGAAAGGCCTTCCTAACTACTCATGCGGAGGTCTCTGTTAATTTGATGTAAAGTGATTACTGTCTTCTTTAATATTGAGTATTGTGCCTGAGAGAAGGCAGTCCCTTAGGAGGGCAGCCATGCACAGAACACGATGGACCCATTAAAACAATGAATATAACTACATTATCGATTTAAAAGTATATCTAGCTCATATCTTTTCACTGTGCGTTTTCTTAAACTGATAAGAACAGTCACAACACAAATATCAACCAAAAGGCCAAAAGTCTGTACATTTTAGAGTAACAAGGGCATTGTGGAATGTGTAGTATAACAGGTTAATACTCCATGGTGAACCAGTGGCCTCAATATAGAAGGTAAAGAACAATTGAGAAATGCCTCATTTGTCAACCTCTGACCTCTATACACATGCACACACATGTGCTCATGTACCTGTATCCACACAGTTAGAAAGGTGATTCGTTCTTTCTAACTCTAGGTGCCCTGCCGAACACTGGGGGAGAACAAAGAGAAATAAAGGAATCAACACACGCCCCACAGGAGGATTACGATTAGTCCTACAATAGAGCTGTTAGGGGAAAAAAAAAAAAAGGCTTACACTCACAGAGTCAGTGTTCCTGGGAGTTGAAAAGAAGAGAAGGCAGGAACATTTGAGTCATGCCTTATGGGGTGTACCATGAGGCAAACCCCTAAAAAACAGTCAGCTGTGGTGGTACAGGCCTGTAATCCCAGCACTTGGGAGGTAGAGGCAGGAGGATCAAGAGTTCAGGACAAGTTTGAGACTAGCTGGGGCTACACGAGACCCTGTATCAAAAAGGAAAAGAGATGGGCCCCGAGTGAAGGTGCTTGCCAGCAAGCCTGACACCCTGAGCGCAATCCCTGGACTCATATGGTGGAAGGAGAGAACCAGGAAAAAACACATTTCACAAACAAAAACCAGTCACACGCTTAAGACAGTGCAGGGGTAGTTTGTGATACCAGATTAGATAGACTTGAGTAAGGAGGGAAATTAAGACAAACTATATAATTTCCTTCCTTTGCTGGCTTATGGGAGGGGGTGTACATGCCACAACCTCCGTGCAGAGGTCAGAGGACAGCGTGTGAGAGCTGGTTCTCTTCTTCTACCATGTGGGTCCTAGAGCTCCAACTCAGGTTGTTGTGCCACTTAGCAGCAAGTGTCCTTTCCTGCGGAGCCATCTTGCCAGCTCCCTATTATTTTTACTTGGTGTTTGTTGTTTACACAGGAGATTTATACGACATATAAACTAATTTGAAGACACTGAATAGGGCTGCAGCCTGTCTGAGTGTGATCACAACAGAGCTTGTGAATGGTACCCCTGGAGCTGAACAGGACTGAGTCCTTGGAGTTCAGCATGGCGGATGTGCAGGAAAGGCATTGTCAATCAGGAGGGCCGTGAGCGGTAGTGTTTCAAGAGCAGTTTGCCAAGTAGGTATGTATCCAAAGCCCTGCAGGCTCAGTAGCAGTTACTCCCGACTACGACGACGGAGCGGGGTGGGAGGGAGAAAACAGCTTTCTGGGCTGCAGGGCGGCGAGGGCAGGAGCTTGCTGGACTGACAGGACACTGTGCTTTTTGATCCACCATAAAAGGCTGAGAGATAAGAAGGGGAGATTTATTACAAATGGCCGGCCGAGCCAGGTATGGCAGGAGGAGCATTTGGACTTTGTCTGATCACTAAGATATCTAGCAGGTTAACCCGGCAAGAGTGTGTCCAGATTTGAATTTTAGAAAGATCATTAGTAAGACATGGTGGCACAGGCCTTTAACCCAACTACGCAGGAGGCTGAGGCAGCAGATGTGTCCAGCAGGGACTAGAGTGAGGGCATCAAGACCCTGTCTCAAAATGATAAAAAGAGAAGAAAAATCACTGGATGCTTGGGAGAAACCAGCAAGGAGACGCTTATGAAAAGATGATGATGACCGACTTAAATATTTGACAGGAAATTCAGAATATCAGCTCTCAAAAGTACTTAAAAAGTCTATCTTAGTGACAGCCACGGCAATGCATGCCCTAAGCACTCCTGAGGCATAGGCAGGTGAATCTCTGGGAGTTGGGAGGGTAGCCTCGTCTACATAGTGATTTCCAGGCCAGCTAGGACTACATAGTGAGATTCAGTCTCTAGAAATAAAATAAAATGTAGAATAAAAATACATCAGCTGGGCGGTGGTGGCACACGCCTTTGATCCTAGCACCCGGGAGGCAGAGGCAGGCTGATTTCTATGAATTCAAGGCCAACCTGGTCTACAGAGTGAGTTTCAGGACATCCAGGGCTACATAGAGAAACCTGGTCTCAAAAAAACCAAAACAACATGCTCGCTTCAGCAGCACATAAACTGAAATTGGAAGATACAGAGAAGATTAGCATGGCCCCTGTGCAAGGAAGACAGGCAAATTCGTGACGCGTTCCATATGTTTTTTTAAAAAACCAAAAAACCAAAACAATAACAACAACAAAAAGTATATCTAATTGCAAATCTGCTTTCAAGTAAGTTTTCTTGAGAAGATCACATGATTCCCTTTCCTCATTATAGATGGAAAACCAAAAATGCAGGAGTAGCCATGACAGAGAAGAGAGAGAGAACCTGCCATTGGGGTATTTATTCACTAGACAGTTATCCATCAACCACTATCTACAAGAGTCTCGTGGCACTATTCACCGTGGAATTAAAGAGCAAGATACAGAGAGACAGCAGGAGACAGGGATAGCACGTTCTTAAGGCTTAGAGGGATTGCTAGGCTTCTAAAATGTGCTGTCTGCTCCTGGCAACACGCTGGCTGAGGGGCTGCTGGCCCTCCTGGGGGGACAAACCTGTGGAAAACATCTCAGCAGATCTGCTTGCTGGACTGTTCCGTATCACTTTTCTACTCTTGCTGACCTTTAGCTCAGCCAGGTTGGAGCCACAGATAACACCTTAAAAGAGATTTGGAATGTCTGTGTACTCAAAGGAGGGTGTCCGGGAGAGGGCGTAGACAAGAAGAGTGGGGGAGCAATAAGACCAGATGAGACATAACCAGGAAAGGAAACGCGCTAGTAATATTCAAAGAGTAATAAGTCATTGTGGTTTAGCTACACAATGGTTCCTCTAGCACACTGCAGAAATTGGCTTCCCATGCAACAGCTTCAAATGCCAGAAAGAGTTCGCTGTATAAAGTGCAAGGTCTATTCCAAACTGCATGACCATGGCCAAGTTGCCATTAAGGATTGTGTCTATAAAATGATGGAAGGTATCACATTAATGGGGGAATATTACTATACGCTAAAGTGTTTTGCAGAGTGTAAAGTATGAAGTTGTTATTGCTCTGAATCTCACAAAGTACAGAAGTCTGAAGTCATGGGCAGATTTCCCACACGACATTTCTCTTCAAAGCTAGCTCGGGCAATCCGTGGAGCACCTTTTGACTAGGAAGATGACAGCCTCTCTTGGAAGGGGAGGGACCGCTTTGACGCTCAGCCCAGACGCTGGGCAATCCATCTCTACATTCTTTTGCAGATGTTTATGTCAACTTCAGTTATTGCTTTCTCGATGACTGCTCCCTTTGCTTCCTCAGTGGCTGGCTCAGCAACACTGGGAGTTTAGAAAGAAAGCTGAGCCAAGAAAGCAACATTGAGGCGAGAGAATCTCAAGTTTAAGGCTAACCTAGGCTACATCACGAGTTCAAGGTTAGTCTGGGAGGCTTAGGAATCCCCTACCTCAAAAGAGGCAAGAGAAGCTAGCCTAAGTTTCTGTGGTAGCAGGCTTGGCTGGCATGGACAAAGCTAAGTTTAATCCCCAGTACAAAGCAGAGAAATGAGTTCAAAACAGCCATGAAATATCCTGGCAGCTCCTTGGTCAAGCTGTGGTGACCCCCTAAACAGTCATCAATGCCCTGCTAGCCCATAAATGCTACTTTTTGTTGTTGTTTTTTGAGACAGGGTCTCTCTGTGTAGTCCTGGCTGTCCTGGAACTCACTCTGTAGACCAGGCTGGCCTCGAACTCACAGAGATCTGCCTGCTTCAGCTTCCTGAGTGCTGGGATCAAAGGTGTGCGTCACCACCACCAAGCTGTTACTTTCTTTCTTAAAATTGGTTTTCCTGAGAGTGTGCCTGGCTTGCTCCCATCTCCTCTGTTTCCTTTCCACTTTGTCTCACTCTGGGAGAGAACAGGTTTGTCTCTAACCCACCGTAGCAGGGCATTATGACAGTCAACACAGCACTGACGGACACTGGCGAAGTGGCGGCCCCTTGTTTTTATTCTCTGCTACTCACTGACGTCCCTGTAACACCACTGTCTCCAATGATCCTGTGAGACGTGCAAATTCTCACTTTTTACCCCAGATGTGGTGAGTCAACTCTCCTCATGGGAGGCCCGAGAACCCTGCCATATGCCTTCCAAATGTCTCCCAGGTGTGTGAAAGCTTTAGGAGCATCACCTGGTAAACAAGCTTCAAGTGGATGTTCCACAGCATTATCTGTCTGTTTCAGACTCAAGAAGTTCGAGACCAGCCTGGGCTACAGAGTGAGATCCAGGACAGGCACCAAAACAACACAGAGAAACCCTGTCTCAGAAAAACCAAAAAAAAAAAAGCAAGATGGCTGGGGACTGGAGAGATGGTCAGCGGGTAAAGGTACCTGCTGTGGAAGCATGGCGTCCTGGCTTCCCAGAACCCACATAACGTTAGGAGGAGAGAGAGAACAGACTTCCTAAAGTTGTTGTCTGACCGCCACATATGTAACATAAACAAACAAATGAACACACGGAAGTAAGATGGTTAGCACAGAAACATCTATTAACAGTAATATTTGAAATGAAAAGGAAGTCAGGCTTTTCCCAGACAGAAGTCTATTAACTCATGGGCTTGCCCAGGAACCATTGTGTTCGTAGCTCTGTAAGCTGGAATGTACCATCTCTTCTCCCAAGATTTTTACCCCCCCTCCCCATCGTCGTGAAAGCCTACAATGGCCTTTATGTATGACAGTTTAGTTGGGGAGTTAGTGCAGGCTGGAGTCTTATGTAGTTTCTTCAGCCCCAGCCAGAAGCTTCTTTGCACACAGGTCCCCCTAGAAACCCTGTTCCCCAGAAAAGCACCTCTTCCTACTTTGTACGAAGGCACTGCACCCTCTTCTGGCCTTGTGAGCAACGAGCATGCACTTGGCACACAAGCATGCATGTGGTCAAAACACCCCCACATAGAAAATGAATAAGAAGAAAACATGCCAACTTAAAAATGCATGAGGGGGTTCTAGAAAACCAAGAAAAAGGCAGGCAGAAGTTTCGCCGTCTCAAAGATCCCCTGTTCCTACTTTTTCTTTCAGTGATGCTGTGTCTGCTCTCCATCCTATACTGCAGCTTGCAAGTCTCTGCTTTCCATTTGGGTCTTCCCTTTAGGCACCGAGGCTACTTTACCTTCCTTTAAACACAGATAATGAAATAAAACAGTTTATCTTAGCATCTGTTGCGGTTTGGATAGGAAGTGTAACCTAAAGGCTCATGTGTTAGAAGGTTTGGCTGAGAGCTAACAGGCCTTTGGGAAGAATCGGGGTGGGGGTGGGATCTGACCTTCTCAGTGGACAGATGGATTCACAGTTTGGTAGTGACATGAATCGTGGAGGGTGGAGAGCAGAGGAGGGCCTAGTTGCAGGCATTCCTTTGAAGGATAAATAATTCCCTGGACCTGTCTTCTCTCTCAGCCACCGTCCTCCATCCCATGCTTCCGGCACAACAGCATGCCTCATCACAGCTTGGCCCCAAAACAATGGAACCAATCCAATGGACCGCAATCCGGAGCCGTGAGAGAATAAATCCTTCCTCACTTCAGTTGTTTTCTCGATATTTTGTCACGACTAAAGGGTGACTAATCCAGCATGTGTGGTATGATTTCAGCTTCAAGCCCTGGCTCAGCTCTGATGGACATCATCTGTTGAACATCTCGGAAGGGTTGAACCGCCCATTGAGTCATCTGTGGGCCATCCAAACCGAGGAACCATTACAGTATGTTTTCCCTAGTGGATCTGTGGTCAGCACCTGAACTCAGGGGCGCCGTGCTCTGAGGGCCTTCTCCTTCACGCCTCTCATCAGGGCTGTGTCAAAGCCAGGTAGGCCAACCCTAATTCTCAGTGACCCACCACCTCTGGCTTCACAGGTAAAGTTTGTCCTTGTCTTTAAACCTCCAACTCGGACTCACAAGTGTCAGAACCTGATAGACCTTTCTAATTCTAAAGCCCAAACCTCCCCCCACCCATCCCCCTCCATCCCCAGGCCTTTCCTTTCACTCCCTCCCTAGCCATTCCCTAAACATTCTCAAGTGGATTCTCTTCTCCCTAGGGCTTTGTCTTCTAGGCCTAGTTAAAAACAGTTCACAAGGCTCTGGTCTCCCCTCACTTAGGTGAATTCTGGGTCATGAAAGCAGTCAGTACTGGGAGCTGCAGAGATCTACACCGCCACCTGGTGGCCGGCTGTTAAATAGGTCTCGTGATACCTAGGATGCTACTGGCTGGTATCCTAGCAACAGGCCCTGGAGGCGGATGGTCGTGGGCAGACCAGGACAGCTCCTTCAAAAACAGCATTTTCGCCGGGCGGTGGTGGCGCACGCCTTTAATCCCAGCACTCGGGAGGCAGAGCCAGGCGGATCTCTGTGAGTTCGAGGCCAGCCTGGACTACCAAGTGAGTTCCAGGAAAGGCGCAAAGCTACACAGAGAAACCCTGTCTCGAAAAACCAAAAAAAAAAAGAAAAAAAAAAAAAAAAAAAACAGCATTTTCCCTGCCTGGGATTGTCTTATCCTTACACGGGTTTTTTCCCCGTCAGAATTCTTTAATTCTTTCCTTTCCCGGGGACTGAGCCCACAGGGTTTTTTCCCCGTCAGAATTCTTTAATGCTTTCCTTTCCCGGGGACTGAGCCCACAGCTTCACCCATGCTAAGCAAGGTCACACTCATCATCCTGGAGCAGGCCCAGCCCTTTCACTCTTTTCTCTCTGCTAAATCTCCAAGATCTCTTCTTCCTTTTTGATCTCAGCTGATAACCCAACTTATTAGTTCACTGAGAAAACAGAAGCAAAATAAGAGAAACCCTCCATCTTCACTATAACATCTTTTGGTTCTAATTCGACATACACTCTCAGCTTCCTGTCAAACAGATAAACTGTCACCTGTTCCAACGGAGTCACACCTTCCCTAGATAGCTGGGCCCCTCTTCCTCTTATCTACCCAAAAATTCTGTCTGGAAAATAACTCCTTTCTGGAATCAAAGCTTCTTTTTCTAATGAATCTATCTATCTATCTATCTATCTATCTATCTATCTATCTATCTATCTATCTATCTATCTGTATATATTTATCTTTTTGATTTTTGAGACAGGGGTTCTCTGTGTAGCTTTGGAGCCTGTCCTGGAACTCACTTTGTAGATCAGGCTGGCCTCAGAGATCTGCCTGCTTCTGCATCCCGAGTGCTGAGCTAAAGGCATGCACCACTATCATTGGGCTTATGAATCCATATTCTAAGACCTTTTAAGAATGACTTGTCTGAGGGCCATAGAATTCAGAAATATTTTGTGTGGCAGTGAAAAGCTGGTGGCCTTACAGCCTGTAAGATCAAGTGCGGTGCTGAGTCCTAAGATGCATTAAAGAATCTCTACTGTGCACAGTTCCTTCGCGAGGATCAAAGCAGGAATTCTTCTCTTGCTCCCGTCCCTCTAGACAGACCCTGGATCTGTTCTTCTTTATTTGTCTAATTATTTTGCAGTGCCAAGGATGGACCCTGAGCTCCCCAAACACTGGACAAGTGCTCCGCCATTGAGGCGTTGAAGCAAAATGACTCCATTCCTTCGGTCGTCCTCTGTTGTCACACCTCTGCCAAGATCACCAGCAAGCCCCACCTTAACAAGTCCAGTAACGGTCACCTCTCTGTTCTTCTTTCTCAGCCACCCATAAGTCTCGCTGCTTAGCTGTATTTTGTTTGGTTTTAAGATAGGGTCTGAAGTAGCCCAAGCTGGCCTCAAACTTGCTATGTAGCTGAGGATGACCTTGATCTCTCTGCTTCCACCTTCCCAGTCCTGAATAGCTGGTGTGTGCACCACCCTCTGTTACCTGGTGCTGGGGGATCTCTCATTTGGGCCTCACCTCTGGGCTGCAGATCTATTTCTTCACCCAGAAGTCTATCAGGAGTCAGACCGGAGAGCTCTGGGATCTTGCCTTATTCTATTCTCTCTGGTCCTTTCTCCAGGTTCCCCCCTGGGAATGGCCACCCCAACAGAGGAGTCAGTCCAACATCTGGATAACCTCTGCCCCCTTGTCCAGTCCATGAGCACATCCTTCCTACGGAAGCTTCCCTTCCCCTAGTCCAGCCACGCCGGCTCAAGTCATCTTCTCTCTACCCTGTGGGTCCTAGGGTGACTCATCTCTTTCCTCGTTTGCCTTCACATAGTCTGTTCTGCAAACAACAGCCAGAGTGATCTCTTAGAGACATAAATCCCGCCTCAATTTTCCCCTCGACAACACTCCTCCTTGGACTGTCTATCATATTTAGATCAGAAACGTAGCTAACATCTCGGTGGGCCGCAGGTCTACGGGATCCATTTCCCACGGCTCCTCTTGATGCACCACAGTCACCTGTTCGCGGTGTTTGTTTAGTCTAGGGCAGTGCTTTTCAACCTGTGTGTGGGTCGCTTGACCCCGAGGGTTACGTATCAGATACCCCGCATATCAGATATTTACAATTCATAACAAACAAAACGTTTCACCTAGCGAAATTACAGTTATAAAGTAGCAACTTTATATATACGGGGTCGCCACAGCACGAGAAACTGCATTAAAGGGTTGCAGCGTGAGGAAGGTTGAGGACCACTGCTCTAGGGCCTTGCGTGTGCCAGGCAAGCATTCCACCACTAAGCTACATCCCTAGCCCTCCTTATGCTTCTAGTTGTGACACAGGGTCTCAAATGTAACTCCAGCTCCAGGGCATCCAATGACCCTTTCTGAGGGTACTTGCATGTACATGACATATATATATATACACACACACACATGTACACACACCGTCACAGCTCCTTTGAGATGCAGCTCACACATCACACAAAGTGCACAGTGCAGTGGTTTTTTAGTATATTTGAGTGGTGCAACAACCTTTCTTTCTTTTTTTTTTTTTTTAAATTTATTTATTTATTATGTATACAGAAGAGGGCGCCAGATCTCATTACAGATGGTTGTGAGCTACCATGTGGTTGCTGGGAATTGAACTCAGGACCTCTGGAAGTGCAGTCAGTGCTCTTATCCTCTGAGCCATCTCTCCAGCCCCCAATCTTTCTTTTTTAAACATTGTGTGTGTGTGTGTGTGTGTGTGTGTGTGTGTGTGTGTGTGTGTGTGTGTTCTGTGCTCGAGAGCCTCAGCACACATGTGGAGGTCAGAGGACAACTTTCTGGAATTGGTCCTCTCCTACCACCATGTGGGTTCTGAGCATCAGTGGCACATGTCCTTACCCACTGAGCCATCTTGGGGCACAACCTGTATTTTACTTTTTTTTTTTTTTTTTTTGGTTTTTCGAGACAGGGTTTCTCTGAGTAGCTTTGCGCCTTTCCTGGGACTCACTTGGTAGCCCAGGCTGGCCTCGAACTCACAGAGATCCGCCTGCCTCTGCCTCCCGAGTGCTGGGATTAAAGGCGTGCGCCACCACCGCCCGGCTTTATTTTACTTTTTTTTTTGAGACAAAGTCTCACTACATAGCCCTGGCTGGCCCCGTTGACTTCTGCGTTTGCTGTTCAGTTTCACCTGTTCTGATAGATAAGGCTTCAGTGTATGGTAGTCATGATCATTCCTTACACAATACATCTGACTGCTCTTGAGGCCTTAGCATTCAGAGCTGCTCAACAGTGGTAACCAAGACTACATGCCCCACAGAGCATAATACATACACTCCCAGGATCTACACATTAGACTGTGTTGACTCCGGCTACAGTCTGAGAAGCATTTATACCCCAGGATCTTTACACTGTTCCTTTTGTATGCATACCTTCAGATTGCCTCATAGCTGACTCCTGGACATTGTTTCGGCTCAAATTCTTCCTAAAAAGGCTTTCCCCAACCAGACCATAGTATCAGAATGAGCAAATTCCCTTCACTCCTTCCTTCTCTCCATTTCCTATATTGTTCTCTTGACTTATTTTCCATCTTAGACTTTCTCATGTCCTGAACTAGAATTTAAATTCTGTGAAGACAGTTCCAGGCATCAGTAGTGCCTGTCACATAAACGAATGAAAAGAAAAAAAGGAAAAAGAAAGAAAAAAAGGAAGAGGAAAGAAGAAAAAGAAAAAAGAAAACAATTGAAAGAAATGAGTCCAGGAAACAAGAAAAAATTAAAAAAAAAAAAAACAAAACAAATAAAAAACAACCCTCCATGGTTTTAATAGAGGAAAGCAGCCTGAATAAAAGAACAGAACGGGGCTGGGGATGTGGCTCAGATGTAGCGTGCTTGCCCGACCAGAACACTGCCTGGGGTTCAATCCTATCACCACAGAAAGAGACATGGTGTCCTCACCTGGAATCCCAGCACTGGGGAGAGTCGTAGAGGCAGGAATACCAGAAGTTCAAAGTCGTTCTCAGCTATGTACAGAGTTT
This sequence comes from Peromyscus californicus insignis, assembly GCF_007827085.1. Classification (NCBI taxonomy): domain Eukaryota; kingdom Metazoa; phylum Chordata; class Mammalia; order Rodentia; family Cricetidae; genus Peromyscus; species Peromyscus californicus. The sequence goes on from NW_026294584.1 coordinate 137,557,865, forward strand.
GAGGCCAGCCTGAGAGGCATGAGAGCTATCTCAAAACAAAACAAATCAGTAGAGGAAGAACAGGGCCCACCGGGCGGCTCATGAGGTTCAAGCACTTGCTTGCCACGGCGGTGTATGACAACCCAAGCTCCATCCCAGGGACCCAGTGGCGGGAGGAGAGGACAGATTTCCACAAGGTGTCCTCAGACCTCCGCTAGTGTGCCATGGACATGCTCCTCCACAGACCCTTGAATAAACAAAATATAATAAACAATTTAAAAGGGACAAACAGCAGGCCTGATTTCTATCATGATTTATGTAAATGATGCTTCTGAACGACTATTTCCACGTTATTCACCAACGCATCAGTATAAGAAATTATAGAGGACTGAGAAGCAAGGATGTTCGAACTTTTTTTTTTTTTTTTTTTTTTTTTTCCGAGACAGGGTTTCTCTGTGTAGCTTTGCGCCTTTCCTGGAACTCACTTGGTAGTCCAGGCTGGCCTCGAACTCACAGAGATCCGCCTGGCTCTGCCTCCCGAGTGGTGGGATTAAAGGCGTGCGCCACCACCGCCCGGCATGTTCGAACTTTTTAAAAAAAAAATTATTTATTTGTTTATTTTTTTAAATAATTTATTTTTATTATATGTGCATTGGTATTTTGCCTGCATGTGTGAGGAGCCATATCCCCTGGAACTAGAGCTACAGACAGTGGTGAGCCGCCACGTGGGTGCTGGGAATTGAACCCAGGTCCTCTGGAAGAGCTGCCAGTGCTCTTAACCACTGAGCCATCTCTCCGGCCCCTGAACTTTTTTTATTTTTAATTTTTCTAAATTGGTATTTCTTTCTGACTAAAAATCCAACGGTAGATTCCAGCTTCTTTTCCTCACTGTGTATTTAACCCATTACTCTTGGTTCATCTTGAGTTCTGAGTTTTGGCCCTTGATGCTAGTATGATATTGGACACACTTTTAGCTTGGTCAAAACGGCCTTGCCAAAAGCAAAACCAGGGCAAGTGCGATGGCTCACCTGGTAAAAGTGCCTGCTACTAACCTGATGGCCTCCGAAAATTGCCCTCTGACCTCCATGTGTTCACAGGGGCCCACGTGCACCCCTGTCCACAAATAGTTGTGAATAAACAGAGTAAAATCACTGTTTTTAATGGCTAGTAACACCACAAACACTTTGACCTTTACTTAACCTTTATTCCCACCAAATTTCAGAGGACACTTTTCCTTAACTTCTGTATTACTATAAGTTTAATGCATATATATTTCTTTGAAAATAGAACAAGAAGAAGAGGGCATGGCGGCGCACAGTAGTAATCTCAGTATTGTGGAGCGAGGCAAGAGGATAGTGAGTTTGAGGTCATCCTGAGTTACAAAATAAGATCCTGATTCAAACGAACAAACAAATATACCAATGATGTATGTTACCTTTATGATAAGACCGGCACAATCAGGAAGCCAAAATAGGAGAAATAGGGTAGCTTGCTTAGTTTCTTTTTCTTTTTGAGACTGGGTAGCGTAGGCTAGCCTTGGACTTACTTTGTACCCATTGTAGCCTACAATTTTTGAAATGGAAAACAGAGTAATCCCTTGTCTTAAATAGGAAAGCTTAATTATCCAATGCACACAGCGAGGGTGAGCCACAGCCACAGTCTGCTATAGGGAGAGCTTGATGGGGAACTGGGGTGGGCAGAGTGCAGAGCAGCCATGCTTTTGGTTAGTGATGAAAACACATTAAAAAGGGGATCTCAAAAAAAAGGGGGAATCTCATACTGAAAGCCAACATCCTGGCACCTCATGCCCCCACCTGCCCCCGCCCCATCTGCCCTGGTAGAAGAGACTAATGGTTACAGGACACCCACTCATCTGCGCGGCCCTGCCTGACCAGTTCACAAAGCACTCTCCAGTGCCTGACCAGTTCACAAAGCACTCTCCCTCTGGCACCACCCCCAGCTTGCCGTGGAACCCTGACTTAGTCATCACTGCGTGTCCTGCCAGCTCTTCTGAACCTCACTGGCACGAACAAAGCCAGTTTCTCTTGCCAGGGAAATTGATGTACTGTTTGTGCCACAAATTCCGGGCACTGATTCTTCCTCCAGCCCTTGGCTTCTCAGTCTCTGTGAATAGATGTATACTGTTTTCGCCTCTCAAATCCTGTAAACGGGCACTGTCTGCTCATCGGGGAACACTGGTTATAGGGTAAATTCACCTGGGTATGTGTCCTACAGCTGTTTCTTCCAGGAGGAGAGAGGGGGTTGAAAGCTTGCCAACAGGAGGCTAAGGAAGCTCATGAAACCTAAAAGTCAGGAGGGCCTCCCTGAGGTCATTTAAGCACTTGCTGGGGGGTGGGGTAAGGGGTGGTGGGGTAAGGGGTAAGCTGTACAGGGAACTCCAATGACTCATCTTCCATGAATCCTCACCCATGCCAGTGTGCTTTGGATGACGTAGCTGCCTCCTTTGAGTCATCTGTGGGCAGATTAAGTCATTCCTTATCCATACTCCTGTTAAGTTACATCAATAAACACCCTGGTCATTAAGCTCGATCTGAGGTGGAGTCAATTCTTTGGTCTGTCATCGGTAACTTTTCTGGATGAATAGATATGAGTTCACATCTTCCTGAGAAAAGTAATATATTCTGTTGTGGATAGTTGTACACTCTGTGGAGGTGTATTGCTGTGATTGGTGTAATAAAAAGCCAATAGCTAGGCAGGAGGTATAGGCGGGACTTCCAGGGAGAGAGTGGAAGGAGGAGGAGGAGGAATCTGGGGGGCGGGGGGGAGAGACAGAGACAGAAAGAGACACACAACACATGAGGAGACACAGGAAGCAGGATGGGCTGTCCATGACAGAACTTAGATTAATAGAAATGGGTTAATTTAAGTTATGAGCTAGTTAAAAACAAGCCTAAGCTAATGTCAAGGTTTCACAATTAACAAGTCTTCCATGTCATTATTTGTGAGCTGGTGCCCCAAAGAAAAATCTGACTACAACAGTCAATAAAGACATGGCAGAAAGAAAGGACCACTATGGTCACTTCTGTAGTTTATGTACTAATCTGACTGAGCTTATCCCTATGCAAGGACAACATATAAATCTGTGAAGTATCCCATATTAAAAAATGTATGGAAATAAAAGGGAGCCAGCCTATTGGAGGGAGAGAGGGAGCAAAGGATAAAGGGGGTGTGAATATCATGGAGGGACCTAATAACAGTACATCTACATATGAAAACATAATGAATCATATTTTTACAAATAATATATGCTAATGATACAAAGGAAATCACTGTCTTAGCTTGAAAAGCATGCTAAAGGAGACAACTACTTTCCTAAGGATGCCATTAAAATGTTCAGGAGAAAAAATCTGAGGCTGTCGTAGTAACGGTCTCTCCTATAGGCTAAAGCGGTAATGGGCTCCTCTGTCATCACTTATATGCCTTCCATTATTATCAAGACAAGAAAAGTTCAGAGAGATGGCAAGCGCTGAGCTTACCAACAGTCTGATGCCAATGGGACATTAATCTCTGTTACTCACATTTTGTTTATTGCTCTCCATCTCTCTATCGTAGTAAGACTTGACCCTTCTTCAAATTCCTCTTCAAGGCACAGCTTCCTGTAAGTTGTAATTGGTTCATTAGTTATTTGCTCTGTCTAATTAGGTTCCCCGAGAGCATAGCCTGCGACTTAGCCCCCGGACAACCGAGCGCTATGATAGTGGGATACGAATTTCCACACATTCTAATGGTATCTTAAATTAACTCAATTCTGGAATTCTTGTTCCATGGCCGGCGGGTGTGTGTGTGTGGGGGGGGGGGGGGAGGAGTAGGGCTAACAGTGAAGGCTCCTGGGTAGAGGAAAGAAAAAGACAGTTGAGTATGGTAAAAAACCTCTAGTTTGAGCCATTACTCAGTCACCAACTAACAGTTTCCCCATCTGCAGAATGAGCAGGAAGAAAGCGGACACAAATTCTGTGGGATTTTTTTTTCTTAATTTTCTAGATTTATGTTATTTTATATGTATATGGGTGTTTTGCCTGCATGTAGGTATGTCTACTGCATGCATGCTTGACGTCCAAGGAGGTCACAAGGAGGTGTCAGATCTCCTGGAACTGGAGTTATGGATGGTTGTGTGAGCCACTGTGTGGGTGCTGGGAACTGAACCCAGGTCCTCTGCAAGAGCAGCAAGTGCTCTTAACTACTGAGCCATCTCTCCACCTTCACAAATTCTGTGATTTCATGCAGCTTATGTAGTCATTTAAGAGTTACAGTATTTGGAGACCTACACCTGCAGTTCCCAGCATACTTAGAGATTCGGCTATGCTGTGGTACGATCAATAGCCTGTGGCTGGCGACTCTCCCTTGAGAAACCCACGCTCACACTTTCAGGTTGTCTTCTTGCTCTTAACCCTGCTGCTTAAAAGCTATTTTGAAATCTCTTCAAAACAAACACAATTCTGCTTCAATGGCCTCTTCTCTTATATAGATGCTTCTATAGTACAGAATAATTCTGTAGTATTCTGTCACATGGATGTAATATGTTTACTACCTATCCACTTTTGGTTGTTGAACATTTGAGCTGTTTCCAGTTCTCAATTCCTCTCCCTCACCCCCAGACAGAGTTTCTCTGAGTAGCCCTGGCTATCTCGGAACTCACTCTGTAGACCAGGCTGGCCTCGAACTCACAGAGATCTGCCTGCCTCTGCCTCCTGAGTGGTAGGAGGCATGCACCACCAACTCCTGACTCAGTTTTCCATTGTTGCAAAAGAAAACTATGAGCGACAGATGTAAACTCTTTGAAGTAGCCAGTGTCACACTCCTTTAATCCCACCACTCAGAAGACAGAGTTTCAGGATGACCAGGACTACACAGTGAGACTCTGTGGAACAACAACAAACCACTTGAAAGCATCTGCTTCCTTTTACCTTCACTTTTGCTCGAGACCACTCCAGTGAGGCGCAGCAGTCGGGAGCCGCGGCTTGGTGGAACCAGCTGTCCGTTCCCTCCACCCGCTTCCCCTGACCTGGGCTGCGGCTTTGAATGTCGGCTGAGACACAGTCAGTGAAAATACTGGTTTGGTTGGAGACTCAGGACACGCTGTCCCTCTGACTGGCTCGCCCTCTCCGTTCCTCCTTCTCTTCCTTCCTTTGTTGAAGGGGTGTGTGTGGCTGGTTATGCAGCCAGTCTGGCTTCAAACTTATGACCTTCCTGCTTTAGCTTTCAGAGTGCTGGGGCTGAAGACATCTGTCACCACACTGGGTGACTCTAGCTTTCTTGCATCTTTTTTTGTTTTGTTTGTTTTGTTTTGTTTTTCGAGACAGGGTTTCTCTGTGTAGCTTTTGGAGCCTGTCCTGGAACTCACTCTGTAGAGCAGGCTGGCCTCAAACTCACAGAGATCCACCTGGCTCTGGCTCCCGAGTGCTGGGATTAAAGGGGTGCGCCACCACCACCTGGCTCTTTCTTGCATTTTATCCTCTGCTGCCTTCCTCACAACACTCTCACCTCTTACCTTCTGGGTCACTCTCATTTGGAAAAGCAAATCAAAAAAACCTCACACTGCTCTTGTAATTCAAATAAATACACTTTTCTTTAAAAGTGAGGGGCCAGGACCAGCAAGAAAGTTCAGTGGGTGGAGGTGCTTGCTGCCAAGCCAGACACCCTGAATTTGATCCCTGGAACCCAATAGTGGAAGGAAGGAACCAAGTCCGACAAATTGTCCTTTGACTGACACATCCATGAGGTGATGCGCACATGCATGAACACACACACACACACACACACACACATACACACACACACATACACACACACACACACACACACACACACTGAATAAATAAACCCTGAAATGTGAAAAACAAACATTTAAAGGTAAGGCAGCAGGATCATAGTGGTCAAGGCCAGCCTGAGCAATGAAGTAAGATCCTGTCTCAAAAGTAAATGCAGAACATCTGGGTGGTGGGTGGGGGGGGCGGGGGTGTGTGTAGAGCTGAGCAGGGGAACACTGGCCTAGGATGTGTTCAACCCCCAGGACTGAATGTTAAAGTGATTAACTCAGAATAACTCTTCTCTCTATGTATTCAACTGGGAGAAGTTAACACCATTTCTCCCAGGGCAGTTGGCTTTTTGTCCTGTCTCAAACACTTAGGATAAATAAGTTACTTGATGACTGAATAACCCACACATAGTTTGCTGAGAAAAAGACAGTTTGCCTCTGGCTTCAGACCTTTGCAGGTGTCTTTCACAGCTAACACGGTTCCCTGTCTTAAGTCCAGCTCTGCTTGGATCCACTTGAGGCTCCTCGCTCTGAGGTCTTTGTGAAATTGCTCTCAATAAGGCCATCTCAGACAAACCACTCTCTCTACCCCGCACTTAACATACAGTCTTATCCTGATTCCTTCACTCCATTACATTTCCCTTAAGAAGATTTACAGGTCTGATGGCACGGGTCTGTAATTTTAGGTACTCTGGAGCCTGATGCAGGAGGATCTAAAGTTCCAATCCAGCCTGGGCTAGAAGGGAGTTTAAGGCCACAGAGAAACTCTGTCTCAAAAAGCAACAAGGCTGGGGATGTAGCTCCTTCCTGGCATGGCCAAGGCTCTAATTTCCCTCCCCACTTACAAAAATTCCCCGCTATGATCTGTGCTCCCCATCTGTCTGGCCTAAGATGCTGAGTGCAGGAGGGCGGGGCGTTTGGCAGTGTGCTTGGCTGAGGGGCCCGGGGATGCAGTAGGTGCTCAGTGAACACCGATGGGGGCGACCCCCAGAGCAGCCTCCACCCTCCACCCACTGCGACCTCCTCCCGCCTCTCACCCACCATCCCCGCAGCGGCCCGGCGCCGAGCTCCGCCCAACCGCCTGCGTCGCGGGCCCCGCTCTGCCCCGGGCGCCGCGCCGGAGTGACAGCGCCGCTGCCACCGCCACCGCCACCGCCACCGCCGCAGCCTCAGCCGTTAGCCCCGCGCCGTCGCCGGCTGGCTTTCCGTTCTGAAGGGTCCGTTGACGGAGGAAAACGTGCCGGGCGCCCGCTGCTCGCTGCGTCCGCCTCGCACGCTCCACCTACCGGGGAGGCAAGGGTCCCCTCCGGGGTGGCAAGCCGCGGCCCGCGCCCTGCTCCTCACCTGGCCACCAACCGACCAGACCAGCCGCAGTCTGGGGTCCTCGGGAGCGACCCGAGCCTTCACGGGGTAACCGTCCTGGGCCCCGCCATCCGCCGCGCCGCCGTTAAGAGTGAGGTGGCATTGCTGCTTTAAGAGATACCGGTGCCCCTCGCGCCTGCACGCCCCCCGGGGCTGCGCACAGAGGTCCCAGCGAAAGGAGCACGGGGACCCTGCAAAACCAATGTGTTCGTTCGCCTCTGAAAGGAATCTGGGGGTTTGGGGCTTCGGTGTCCTAAAGGTCTACTGCCCTGTTGGTGTGTCCGGCAAGAACTCAGCAGATCATACGACTAGGTTTGGGAAGCGGAAGGCCAGGCTTGCAATGACCCGGAGCCCAGGAGCAAGGGCTGTCAGGGTTTTGCTGTTGTTGTTGTTGTTGTTGTTTTAAATAAAGATTGGAGTTGCACTTCTCAGAAAGGGTATTTGCAATGAACAAACCCACACTTGCAAAGGTGTACAACTGAGGAAATCACTAGGGAACTTCAAATTAAAGCTATATACACCAGTAAGCACGCACCAGAAGGCTGAAACACTGGAGAAGGGGTCTGGGAGGGGGGAAAAAGGAGTGCCAAACAGCAGCAGAGGTGAATAGAACTCTCATACATTATTTTGGCTTTTTTTTGGGGGGGGGGGCAGGGACTTTATGTAGCCCAGGCTGGCCCCAAACTTGCTGTGTAGTTGAAGTTTGCCTTAAACTCCTGATCTTCCTGCCCCCACGTCCTGAATACCAGGGTTGCAGGTATTTACCATCATGCCTGGCTTTTTTTTCCCCCTTAGATTTATTCTGCGAGCAGAGCGGTGGTGGCACACTCCTTTAATCCCAAGCATTTGGGAGGCAGAGTCAGGTGGATCTCTGTGAGTCCAAGGCAGCCTGGTCTACACAAGTTCCAGGATAGCCAAGGCTACACAGAGAAACCTTGTCTCAAAAAAAAATTTTTTTTATTCTGTGTGTGTGTGTGTGTGTGTGTGTGTGTGTGTGTGCCTGCCCCATATGTGTGAATCAGATCCCCTGTATCTGGAGCTATAAGCAGTTGTGAGTTGTCTGGTCTGAGTGATGAGAACCGAACTCGGGTCCTCCAGAAGATCACGAAGCACTCTTAACAGCTGAGCCGTCTCTCCAGCCCTGGTTTTGGCTTTTTCAGACAGGGTCTCACTCTGTAAAGCAGACTAGCCTTGAAGTAGTTGTAGTCTTCTGCCTCAGTGCTGAATGAAAGGCATGAACCATCACATCTAGTTCATACACTGTTAATGGGTGTCTAAGGGTGTATAAACAGACAAATGGTAAACAGATAAACAAACACAAACCTGCTTTGCAAAACTGGTAGTATTTATCTAAACAGAACATAGGTCTACACTCTATCACCCAGTGATTCTGTCTCACGTATATATTCAACAAAAATTAAATATCTGCAAGCCAAAAAATAGGTGTTAGAATGTTTGTTACAAGGACTTTGACTCTTATTTAAAAATTTTCAATATATATATGTGCAGGGCAGTGGAAACGTGGAGGTCAGAGGACAACTTGTGGGAACTGGTTTTCTCCTCTCACCATGTGGGTTCTGGATATTGAACTCAGAGATTTCAGTCAAGAGACACATACACTTTTTTTTCTTTTCCCAAACAGGATTTCTCTGTGTAACAGCCCTGGCTGTCCTGGAACTCACTCTGTAGACCAGGCTGGCTTCAAACTCAGAGATCTGCCTCTGCCTCCTGAGTGCTGGGACTGAAGGTATGTACCACCTCCACTCCACTACTTATTAGTTTTGAATGATTGGCTTACCTTAGGCATGTTTCTGGCCAGCCTTTTCCCCTTAAATTAACCTGTTTCTGTTTATCTACCTTTTGCCTCTGGGCTTTTTTACTTTTTTTTTTTAATAATTTATAATTTATTTTTTATTTTATGTGTATTGGTATTTTGTCTGTGTGCATGTCTGTGTGAGGGTCCCCTGGAACTGGAGTTACAGACAGTTGTGAGCTGCCATATGGGTGCTGGGAACTGAACCCGGGTCCTTTGGAAGAGCAATCAGTGCTCTTAACCACTAAGCCACCTCTCCAGCCCCCTTTTACCTTTCTTACTTCTGTATATTTTACTTTCACTGCTTCTCTATGTCTGTCTGTCTGGTGTCTGCCTGATTTCCTGTTCCGGCCTCATTCTCTCCTCCTCCTCTCGTTCTTCCTTTCTCTTCTTCTCCCAAGCCTAGATTTCTCCTCCTATCCATTCTCTCTGCCTGCCAGCCCCGCCTATCCTTTCTCTGCCTAGCTATTGGCCATTCAGCTTTTTATTAGACCAACCAGTGCTTAGGCAGGCAAGGTGAAACAGCTGTGACCCGTCTTTACATCATTAAACACCCTTGCATCATTAAACAAAAGCAACATAAACAAATATAACACATCTTTGCACAGTTAAAATAACATTCTACAACAGCTAGGTTTTTAAAGTTTATGCTTTAAAATTATTTTTGACTATGTGTATGTGTGTGTCTGAGTGGTGTGTGGTGATACTTTGTGTATGCTCTAACAAATAAAGCTTGCCTGAAGATCAGAGAGACAAAGGAATAAGCCACAGCCAGCTCTCACCTCACCAACTCCTCAGCTGAAAAGACTGAGCTCCTGTCTCCTCCCACCTTATATTCCTCTCTCTGCCCAGCCTCATCACTTCCTGTCTCCACCTCCCTAGTGCTGGGATTAAAGGCCTGTGTGCCTCCCAAGTACTGGGAGCAAAGGCATAAGATCCCTAGTGTTGGGATTAAAGGTGTGAGCCACCCTTGCCTGGTTTCTACAGCTAACTAGTGGCTGGCTTTGCCCTCTGATCTTCAGGCAAGCTTTATTTGTTAGAGCACACACAAAGTATCACTACATTTCCCTTTTTTGTGAAAAATAAAAAAAGAAGGTTATAACTAAGAAAAACTATATACAATAAGTACAGTAACTATATACAATTTATACAAGCAATAAACACATCAACAATGCCTAGTCCATTAACAACTGACACAGAAAAATACTCCAGACCTGTCCTGTCTTGGTGATTCCAAAACATGGTACCTAACTCACTTTCTACCCTAACTTGCATTATCAAAACTATCTTTTAATATCTCTCAATCTCATACACTTTACATTTCCTTGGTGAATTTCTTTTCTGAATCTGGTAACAAGGAAAACTATAAAGTCTTCAACTCCATCAGAGTTTCAAGAAGGAAATAATATTACCTGAGTAAGCAGGAAGTGCAAGCAAGCGACTTCCAAAAATGTGAGAAATGACAGAAACAGCTGGCTGCCTGGACAGTCACCCAAGGTTCCCAACTTTGGTTCACCCAACATTGGGGCATCCATCTTCGGCCTACAGGCCTAGCATATCTGACAGACTTTTCTGTGAAGTAGGATATTCTGAAGGGCTGTCCTATTTTGTCTTAGCAAGGTTCAGTAGTCCTTTCTTTTGTGTCCTGCTTGTCCCATTTGCACAGCATACTGTCAGCAGTCGAGGCAAGGGCACTTTCTTGCCCCGTGGCTAACTTTTGCTGCAAAGGAAGTAAACTCCATATGGAGTTTCTTCGATGCCCATCATCTTCTCTGAAGTAGATTGGTGCTGCTAGGAGCAGACATGTCTCATAGTCATAAAAAAAAAAAAGAATCTATGTTATATAAACATCTTAAATGCCATATTCTGTAAATCTCTGAAGTGTTTGAAGATGACCTATCTAAAATACATTTCTGATTGACTTTGAAAACATACTTAACGTGACCACAAGTTTGATTGTAATAGGTGACTACTAACCTACATTTCCTTATTATCCTAAATAGTTGGTAATAATAACTTTCACCAAGTGGTGGTAGTGCATGCCTTTAATCTCAGCACTTGGGAGGCAGAGGCAGGTAGATCTCTGTGAGTTCAAGCCCAGCCCAGCCTGGTTTACACAGCGAGTTCCAGGACAGGCTCCAAAACTATACAGAGAAACCCTTTTTTAAATTTTTATTAAAAGTGTTCTTAACTACTGAGCCATCTCTTCAGCCCCAAGCACACTCTTATTTTATTTTTTTAAGATTTATTTATGTATTATGAATACATGCCAGAAGAGGGCACCAAACCTCATTATAGATGGTTGTGAGCTACCATGTGGTTGCTGGGAATTGAACTCAGGACCTCTGCAAGAGCAGTCAGTGCTCTTAACCTCTGAGCCATCTCTTCAGCCCAAGAAACCCCATCTTGAAAAATCAAAAAAAAAAAAAAGTTTCAAGAACTAGAAGTTTGCATTGCATTGTTAAATGAGATGTATAGGTACAATACCTTGAACAAGATTAGAAATATATGTACAGTATGTTCTAACAAAAATCTCAGCCTTGTATCAATATACAAAGATGCATAGCAATGTAAAATATTTAAAACTAGTAGTTGCTTTTTTGGTTTAAAAGTAGATTCAATAATCTACCTTTTTATCCTATTTCTTTATACCCCTGTTTCTTTTCAGAGTAGATTCAATAATACACCCATATAGTCTATTATATCTATATCCCCCCTTTTCTTTTCAAAACAAGAACCTTCAATCTAAAATCCTTTGTTCAGCTTTTTTTCCTGACCATTACCAATAACAACTTGTAACCAACCCCCCAAACAATGATAAATATCCATAACCCATAGAATTACCAAAAATCACCCACCCTACCTCTTGGGAATGTGGGTGTTATGTTCTTAAATTTACTTCCTGCTGTCTGGGGGCAACTGCATCTTTAGGGGATCCTGAAAAGAAAAAATTTGGATAATTGTTGAGCCCTGGGAGTCCTAACTATATTATTTGTTGCCTCGTCTCTGCGTAATGGGAAAGTGCAGGACGTCTGTGAGGCTGGATCATCTCAGGTAGCCACCTCGAGTTTGTCCTGAACAGTTTGTAGTCCAAAGCCAATCTTTAAGTGTTTGTCAGCTTAGTGGCATTATCATAGTAGATGTGGAATCGTCATTGTGGGGCCCCATCATCCTTTTGGAGACTTCAAAGGTCACTGTTAGGCATGGTCATGGTTCATTGCAGAAAACTTAAAACATTTTAAATGTCATATGCAGCAGATCTCAAAGAGGTTAAGGGATCAATATTTGTTATGCTCATCCAGAGTACAAAAACTTAATTCCTAGTTACCTGATAGATACTCAAACCTACAATCATGTACAAGAAGATAGATGAAGCCTTTTTCTAGAATTAGTTAGTATTCTATATGACCATTAATATGACAAAAAGTTTAAAATATATGTATATTAATATTATAAATTTTGGGATAATATTTATACTTTAAGAAAAGCTCTAAAGAGTTAAGATAAAACAAAAGGGAAGTGCTATAGGATGGTCTGTATGTCACATGCTCTGATTGGTCAATAAATAAAACACTGATTGGCCATTGGCTAGGCAGGAAGTATAGGCGGGACAAGGAGGAGAATAAAGCTGGGAAGTGGAAGGCTGAGTCAGAGAGACACTGCCAGCTGCCATGATGACAAACAGCATGTGAAGATGCCGGTAAGCCACAAGCCATGTGGCAAGGTATGGATTAATGGAAATGGATTAATTCAAGATATAAGAACAGTTAGCAAGAAGCCTGCCACAGCCGTACAGTTTGTAAGCAATATAAGTCTCTGTGTTTACTTGGTTAGGTCTGAACAGCTGTGGGACAGGCGGGTGTCAGAGATTTGTCCTGACTGTGGGCCAGGAAGGAAAACTCTAGCTACAATAAAACCCAAAGGATTATGAAATTAGTGGCAATAAAATAGTCCTTTAATTTTGGTTTTTCTTCTGTCCCATATCAGGTAGCTCTTCTGACATGAGACAGAGATTTTGGATTTTACTTTAACAAGCATGTTGGGTTTAGAGAAGGAGAGAGACACATTCCAACTTTAATTGGACTGGGACTACAAAAGACCATTTTCATTATATGTCTGTGGAGAGCCCCAAAAATAAACATTTGGGAAGATTTATGAAATTTTATTCTGTTGAAGATGTGATATAACAATAGGCCAATTTACTCTTTTTCTTGGACTTTTTTTTTGTGGATGATTTATTTGTCCTTTTTCTTCACATGTCTCATTTGTCTAGTGGTCTTCAGACTCTGGATTCCTTCATTCTCCTGGAAAGACAAAAACAAATCCCCACCCCAACCCGAACTTTGGGGAGGTTCTCTTTTGGCAAGTTATATCTGGTCAAATGAGAAGAATTTATTAATAATATATGTTAATTTAAATTGGATTGTCATGCTGGTTGATGAATTTAATTCTAATTAAGAGGTCTCTCTTGTTCAAATTGAACCTTTATCAATTTTGATGGTATCCATAGCTTTTCTTCTCCTGAGGAAACAAAAGCAAGACCTTGTCCCCAATGTAACACATATCCTGGTTTCATTCTGAGGTCCGCACATCTTTAAAGTATACAGGCTGATTTCATTCTTTAGTTTTTTTCTATTATCCAATGTCTCTCCACAGATGTGGATCCTAGCTCATTAGCATCGAGAAAATTCAAAGTTAATAAAGCATTATACAATCTCTTTCTGGGGGTCTTTATTACCCCTTTAGAGTTCGATTTGCTCTTTCTATGACTGCTTGGCCTGTAGGATTATGTGGTATACTTGTAATATGGTTTATATTGTAATAAGCAAAAAACTGTTTCATTTTAACAGAGACATATGCTGGAGCATTGTCAGTTTTAATTTGTACAGGTATACCCATGATGGCCATAACTTCTAGCAAATGTATGATTACAGAATCAGCCTTTTCAGAACTCAAAGCAGTGGGAGGTAGAGGCAGGTAGATCTCTGTGAGTTTGAGTCCAGCCTGGTCTACAGATCCAGGACAGGCACCAAAACTACACAGAGAAACCCTGTCTCAAAAAAAGCAAAAAACAAAACAAAACAAAAAACCAAACAAACCAAAAACCAAGTAGGACATTTCCTTATAATTTTCTTGGTTTGTTGCCAAGTGATGGAAAAATCTTTTTTCAAACCTTTACTATTGACTTAGTGTTTTATTTATTTATTTATTTATTTATCTATTTATTTATTTATCTATCTATTTATTTATTTATTTATTTATTTATTCATTCATTCATTCATTATTTTCTGAGACAGAGTTTCTCTGTGTAGCCTTGGCTGTTCTGGAACTCCCTCTGTAGACCAGGTTGGCCTCAAACTCACAGAAATCCGTGTGCCTCTGTCTCCCAAGTGTTGGGATTACAGGCGTGTGCCACCACTACCACCCGGCTTGACATGGTGTTTTTTATGAAATTCTGAGGCCTCCAGCACATTTCCTATCTATAGTTGATCAATTTCTTCATTACCTTGTGCTAGAGGGCCTGGCAGACCTGTATTGGATTGGATGTGTGTTATATATAAGGGATGATTCCTATACCTGATTATTTCTTGTAACTGAATAAGTAATGAAGTTAATTCCGACTCATCAGGAATAAATTCAGCAATTTCATTGTGTAAAACAACTCTTTCTGCATACTAAGAGTCAGTAACTATGTTAAGAAGTTCTGTAAAATCCATTAATAACATCAGAATAACATATAATTCTGACTTTTGGACAGAATCATGAGGGTTTTGAGCCACTTTACTTAAATTTTCTGATTTGTAACCTGCCTTTCCTGATTTATTTGCATCAGCATAGAATGTAGGGGCTCCAGATATTGGTGTACTTCGTACAATGTGAGGAAGGATTGAGTTAGTTCTCTTTATAAATTGAATTCTCTTGCTTTTGTAATATTTGTTGTTAACCTCTCCAAAAAAATTACTGCAAGTTCTTTGCCAAGGTTCACTTTCTGCCCATATCTGTTAATTTCATCATTAGTAAAAGGTACTACAATTTCTGCTGGTCTATTCCTCCTAATTGATGACGTCTCAATTTTCCTTTTAGAAGAAACACAGAGACCTTTTTCACATAAGTTTTTAATTTTTTACTCTATTTATGTGGTAAAAAGATCCATTCTAAGATATTATCTTCGCCCTGCATTAATATTCCTGTAGGAGAATGTATAGAGGGTAAAATAAGCAGAATGCAATCAAGCTCTGGATCCAAACGATCCACATGTGCATCCTGTAATTTCTTTTGCACCAAAGCCAATTCTTTGTCAGCTTTAGCTGATAATTCTCTTGGACTATTTGAGTCCTTGTCACCATTTAAGGTTTTGAACAAGTTAGTCAGTTCTTGATTGTCTATTCCAATAGGAAATGTCTTCTAGCAATCTTTGAAAGTCATTAAGAGACCCTAATTGCTCTTCATTTACCATGGTCTCCTATTCCTTGTTCTCCCTCTGTTCTTGATCCAGCTGGGATCTCCCGCTCCCCCAAGCTCTCTTTCTCTCGACCCTCGCCCTTCATTACCCCCACTCATGTCCAGATTGTTCATGTAGATCTATCTCATCCATTTCTCCGTCATTGGGTGATCCCCGTCTTTCTTGGGGTCCTGTTTTCCAGGTAGCCTCCCTGGTGATGTGAGTAGCAGTCCAGTTATCCTTGTTCCACATCTAGACCACATGAGAATAGGAAGAAGCAAAGTGCTAGAGAGGCCCACAAAAATCCACAAAGATACCCCCACAATAGACTGCTGGCAGTGGTTGAAAGACAGCCCGAACTGACCTACTCTGGTGATGGGATGTCCAAACACCCTAATTGTCATGCTAGAAACCCCATTCAATGACTGAGGGAACTGGATGCAGAGATCCTCGGCTAGGCCCCGGGTGGAGCTCCGGGAGTCCAATTAGCGAGAAAGAGGAGGGTTTATATGAGCAAGAATTGTTGAGATCAAGGTTGGATAAAGCACAGGGACAAATAGCCAAATGAATGGAAACACATGAACTATGAACCAATGGCTGAGGGACCCCCAACTGGATCAGGCCCTCTGAATGGGTGAGATAGTCGATTGGCTTATCTGTTGGATTATCTGTTTGGGAGGCATCCAGGCAGTGGGACCGGGTCCTGTGCTCATTGTATGAGTTGGCTGTTTGAAACCTGGGGCCTATGCAGGATCGCTTGGCTCGGCCTGAGAGGAGGGGACTGGACCTGCCTGGACTGAATCTACCAGGTTGATCTCAGTCCTCAGGGGAGGTTTTGCCCTGGAGGAGGTGGGAATAGGGGTGGGCTGGGGGGAAGGGGAGGGGGGCGAACAAGGGAATCCGCTGATATGTAGAACTGAATTGTATTGCAAAATAAAATTAAATTAAATTAAAAAAAAAAAGAGTCCCTAATTGATCTCTCCTAATTTGCACCTTCTGGGGTCTTGTTTTTGTAGGCCTATTTTATATCCTAAATAATTAATAGAATCTTCTCTTTGTATTTTTTCAGGAGCAATTTGTAATCTCCAACAAGGCAAAATTTTCCTTACTTCTTCAAACATTTTCTCTAAAGTATCTATATTTGAACCAGCTAGTAAGATGCTGTCCATATAATGGTAAAGTATAGATTGAGGAAATCGCTTATGTATCATTTCCAACAGCTGTCATACAAAATATGGGCACAGGGTGGGGCTATTAACATTCCCTGTGGGAGAATTTTCCATTGATATCTCTTAACAGGCTGAGAATTATTATGAGTAGGCACTGTGAGGGCAAATTTTTCTGTCTTTTTCTTGTAAAGGTATAATGAAGAAACAGTCTTTTAAATTGATAATTATAAGAGCCCATTTTTTAGGTAACAGAGAAGGCAAAGGAATTCCAGATTGTAGAGAACCCACTGGCTGAATCACCTTATTAACAGCTCTTAGATCTGTTACCAGTCCCCATTTTCTAGATTTATTTTTAATAACAAATACAGGACAACTCCAAGGGCTGTTGATTCTTCAATATCCTGAGCATTTAGCTGTTCCTTTACCAGCTGTTCTAAGGCCTACGGTTTCTCTGATATCAAAGGCCATTGTTCCACCCAGACAGGTTTGTCTTTTAACCATTTTAAAGGTAGAGCTGTTGGTGCTTTTGAAAGACCAGCAGCTGTTATACCCTGTTCTTGTACAACCTGAATGGTTGGTGACTGTTTTTTTATAATATTTTCTAACATTTTCCCCCAGAAACATATGTTAGTTTATGGTTTGTTCCTGAGATTGGAGGAATGTTAATCTGGCTATTCCATTGCTGTAAGAAATCACATCCCCATAAGTTCATTGCTATATTGACAACATATGGCTTTAATTTTCCTCTGTTCTTCTGGTCCTATACATTCAGCCCATCTTGCACTCTGTTTTGTCTGAGATAACATTCCAATCCCGAAAAGCAGAACATTTACCTCCTGAAGAGGCCAATTTGGATGTCAAGGTTCTGGTGCAGTTATCCTTTTTCTCTCTTACCTTTCAGCTTTTACTCTAATATCTGGCTCTGGGTTTTTATTATTAAGACCAATTAGGATTCGTGCTACAGTGGGGTGTGTGCATGTGAGTGTATGTGTGTATGGATGTGTGCATGTGAATGTAGGTGTGGGTCTGAGTGGGTGTGTGCATGTGAATGTAGGTGTGGGTCTGAGTGGGTGTGTGCATGTGAATGTAGGTGTGTGTCTGAGTGGGTGTGTGCATGTGAATGTAGGTGTGTGTCTGAGTGGGTGTGTGCATGTGAATGTAGGTGTGTGTCTGAGTGGGTGTGTGCATGTGAATGTAGGTACCTTCAGAGGACAGAGGTGTCATCAGATCCTCATGGAGCTAGAGCTAAAGGCAG
The DNA here is from genome assembly GCF_007827085.1 of Peromyscus californicus insignis. Lineage (NCBI taxonomy): Eukaryota > Metazoa > Chordata > Mammalia > Rodentia > Cricetidae > Peromyscus > Peromyscus californicus. Next base: position 137,575,661 of record NW_026294584.1, read on the forward strand.
TTGTGAGCTGACACACATGGGCACTGGGAGCTGCACTTGGCCTTCTGCAAAAGCAGGAAGTGCTCTTAGCTGCTGAGCATCTCTCCAGCTCCCCCTACATTTTTTTTTTTCCTAGACAAGGTTTCTCTGTGTAGCCCTGGCTGTCCTAGAACTTGCTCTGTAGACCAGGTTGGCCTCTTCCTTCTGCCTCTGAGCACTGGGATTAAAAGCATGCACCGCTACTGCCAGGCACTATTTATTTATTTATTTTTTTATGAATATTTACTTGCCTATGTGTATGTGTACCACATGCATGTCTGACGTCCAAGGAGGCCAGAAGAGGGTGTCAGATCTCCTAGCATAGGAATCACAACTAGTGATGAGTTGACATGTGGGGTCTGGGAAGTGTCCTCTAGTCCTCTGCAAGAGCAGCAAGTGCTTTCAACCTCTGAGTCATCTCTCCAGTCCCCTAATTATCTTATTTTTGAGACAGGATCTCTCTATGTGGGCCTCAATGGCCAGGAACTCTCCATGTAGAATAGGCTAGCCTCAAAGTCACAGAGATCTGCCTATCTCTGACTCCTGAGTGCTGGATTTAAAGGCATGTACCACTATACCCGGCTCCCCTAATTTTTTTTTTTTTTTTTTTTTTCGAGACAGGGTTTCTCTGTGTAGCTTTGCGCCTTTCCTGGATCTCGCGCTGTAGACCAGGCTGGCCTCGAACTCACAGAGATCCGCCTGCCTCTGCCTCCCGAGTGCTGGGATTAAAGGCGTGCGCCACCACCGCCCGGCTAATTTTTCTTTTTTAATTACATTTATGTCTGTGTGAGCACATGTGTGCATAGGTGGCATTATATGGATATGGAGGTCAGAGGACAACTTTCAGGAGTCATTTCTCTCCTATCATATGGGTCCTGGGGCTTCAACTTGGGTTGTCAGGTTTAGTGGCACGCACCTTCACATAATGAGCCCTGTTATTGTTTATTTTTTAATTAGCATACAAAACTATGGGTTTCCTTAGGATATTTTCAAACATATACATCATTGTGCTTTGCTTATATTCATGCTCCCTCTTTACCCTTCTTGGGCCACCTCCCCCTTTCCTTGGTCTCCTTCCTCTTGGCTCCTTGTGCTTTAACAAGTTTTTAGGTAACCTCGGCACTTGAGAGGCTACACAGAGAAACACTGTCTCAAAAGCCCACATACGTATACACACACACACACACACATACACACACACACACACAAAGTCGGGCTGTGGTGGCACACTTCTTTAGTCCCAGCACTCAGGAGGCAGAGGCAGGAAGATCTCTGTGAGTTCAAGGTCAGCCTGGTATACAAAGGGAGTTCCAGGACAGCCAGAGCTGTACAGAGAAACCCTGTCTCAGATAAAAACAAAACAAACAAAAGTTTTTTTTTAGGGAAATTGGAGAGATGGTTCAGTGATTAACAATGTGTTCTGCTCTTGCAAAGGACCCAAGTTTGATTTCCAACACCCAAACTGTATGGCGCAAACCTGTGTGTACCTCCAGCTCCACAAGGCTCTGATGGCTTCAATGCTTCTCACCTCCACAGGCACCTGCACTCATGTGCACTTGGGAGGTAGAGAGAGGTGGATCTCTGGGAGTTTGACGTCAACCTGGTCTATAGAACAAGCTCCAAGGCAGCCAGGGCTACACAGTGAGACCCTGTTTCAAAATAAACAATAATGTTTTATTTGTTTTTTTTAAGCAAGGCAAGAAAAGGCTGAATTATTATTTGGATACATTCCTCTCGATTTCAGTTCAGCAGTCATTAACTTTAGAATCACTGTTATAAACCACTAGTAAATACTGTGGGTACTTTGAAAGATATCTCTCTGCCTTCTGAGAACGCATAGATTAGGAGGTGATCTAAACATAAGAGTCATTGCTTGGGAGGAGACTTTGATATGGTTAATTAAATACATATTTATTTTTATGTGTATGTGTGTGTGCCTCAGTGTACTTATATGCACCACAGGCAGGCAGAACCCTGAAGACATCAAAAACAGCATTGGATCCCTTGGAACTGGAGTTACAGGAGATTATGAATAGCCTTGTGGGCACTGAGAAACGAATCAGAGTCCACTTGAAGAGCAGTAAGTGCGGGTTGGAGAAATGGGGTCCTAAGTTCAATTCCCAGCAACCACATGGTGGCTCACAACCATCTCTAAGTGGGATCTGATGCTATCTTTTGCCATAAAGGCATACATGTAGATAGAGCGCACGCGCACGCAATACACACATACATATGTACATATATATGTCAAAAAGTTATCTATCTTTAAAGAAAAAAGAGCAGTAAGTGCTCTTAACCTTCTAATTACCTCTCTAGCCTGTGATACGGCTAATTGTTAGGGAAAGTCCAGAATAGTTTATCGGAAAGGAAGGTGGGGAAAAGTGAGACAGAAGAAACCTAAAGGCCAGGTGTGGTGGCATTCACCCAGGATCTAGCACTTCTGAGGCAGAGGCAGGAGGATCAGGTATCCTAGGTCATCCTTGCTTCCACCTCCCAAGAACTGGGTATGTGCCATCATGCTGGGCTCTCATGTGGTTCTTGTAAGCAGTTTCTTTAGAACCGAGGAGTGGCTCTTTATTGCTAAGTACAGAATAGTCTTGCAACCTTGGGTCAGTTGGTTTTGGTAGCAGGAACTGACCCTGAGGTGTCTTCCAGCTGCTGAAGTATCTCAGTTTGGCACAAAGCAGGTGCTGAATAATTTCAGTAACTGCTTATTGGAATTATTGGGGAAAATTATAATGGAAGATAGGATTTTTAGCTATAAAGTATGATCTGCTGATAACTGGCATACTTAATAGACACAGAAAGTAAAATAAGGCACCTTTGGCTAGGCAGCGTGGTCCTGGAATGGTGCTGGCTTTGTCTAGCATCTCAGGACCTAATCGCTAGTACTCACTCCCTGGGCACAGCTGGCTGTCAAGGCAGAGTGTTGCCTTCCTGCGTCCTGGATCACAGCACAGCGCAGTGTGCTCATCAAGTTACCGATGTCGGCAACACTGTGCCGATTCCTCGCCCTTCCAGCTTCCCTGGTAGATGACTTTAGTAATTGCATTCTTGGAGCCATTTCCAAGATGCTGCAGCACTTCCGACAACCTTGTAAGCACCTAAGTCCCCGTATTAAAACCTTTTCTATGTCAAGCCCTTTCTGATCACTGCAACCTCCTCCGCCAAATGTAAGACACAGCCAAGCAGTCTAAGTACAGTTGCTTAGGCTTCCCCCAACCTCCCTCACAGGCCTCCCCGTAAACACTCAATGCAGTGACACTTTTTGTTTTGGTTTGGTTTTCGAGACAGGGTTTCCCTGTGTAACCCTGGAACTCGCTCTGTAGACCAGGCTGGTCTGGAACTTTTTTTTTTTTTCTGCAGTGTTACTTTCATCCCTAGGCTTTTAAGGTCTTATAGCTGGCTTTTTCATCTTCAGATATATTGGCGATTATTATTGTTTCAGAAGAAGAGGAAGCCAGGTTTCAGGGGACCAAGGGCTTTCCTAGAGTCCAAGGTTCTAGCTGACTCAAGATCTCATGTTCTTCTTATTTTTAAATTAAATTTATTTTTATTTTATGTGTATAGGTGTTTTGCCCACCTGTATGTCTGTGTACCACATGCATGCAGTGCCCACACAGGCCAGAAGGGAGCATCAAATTCTCTGGAACTGGAGTTACAGACAGTTGCAAATTGCCATGTGGGTCTGGGAACTGAACCCAGGTCCATTTGGAAGATAAGTTAGTGCTCTTAACCACTGAGCCATCTCCCCAGCCCAGGATCTCACATTCTTATCAATCATCTGTGGGCTAGGGGTGTGGCTCAATGGTAGAATGCTCCTCTAGCCTGCTCAGGATTCTGTGGCTAGCTTTTCAGTGCCACAGGAGAATGAAAACAATACTGCCCATGTTGAGCGAGTTGGATTTATGAGTAGGAACAATCCTCTCAGATTTGGTTCTTGGCTCTGGATTGCCGACATTGCTGCCCCCTGACATTTCCAAAAATTTCTACTTTGGCTTATTGGGTATAATATATATCCAATATATAGTATATCAATATATAATTAATTAGTATAATTAATTAATATAATTAGTTATGATATAATCAAAGGGAAAGTGATTATGCTAAGTTTATTTATTATTAAACAAAAATTTTTGTTTTGCATGATTTATTTAACCATCACTAGGAATAAAGTACATATTCTTAAGAACTTAAAAATTTTGAAAAATCCAACATTTTCCTCCCTTATTGATATAAACATGTGCTATACTTATTTATAGCCTCATAATCATTTCACAAATAACAAAATGTGTTCTAAACTACTACCAGAATGATGCTAAAGTCTGGTATACACTCTTGTTTTGTAATGCATGTACTTGTTTACAGGCACTGGGATTGTAAGTATTTTGCCTGGTTTTTATTGTGGATTCTGGGTATCAAACTCAGACCTCATGTTTTTGAGGCAAGCATTTCACTGACTGAGCTCTCTCCCCCAGTCCCAGTATATAACCTTGAAACCACCTGCACTAGAAGATTCCAGAAGAATCATGCAAATATGAGCTCTCTTTGGAAAAGTAGAAAATGTCAGTTGTAGACTCTTGGCTAATAGCCCTTGGAGTGTTCTGTGGAGGAATGATGAAGCATGGTTCTGTAACATTTACTCATTATTACTATTAGTTTGTGGTGTTGGGGACTGTCCAGGCCCTTTCCCAGGCCAGTCAAACACTGCACCATCGAGCTACGCCCCTAGTTATATTTTAAACAGTGCAGTTGTTAGACAATGTTAAAGCATGCCTGAATTATAGCTCTAAGAAAACTTTGGACTAGAAAAAAAAAAGTGTACATTTGTGCTGGGAGGCAAATGACTCCATATTATAGCATGGATACTTTTCTCAATATTCCCAAATTCTAAGTTCTTCTTAGCTTCTATCCTCACTCGGGTTGTAGGTTAAATGTACTTATTTTTCACTTACTATCTGTAGAGGATAGCTTTTTCATAATATTGTAACTTCCATTTTTCAGGAAAGTAGCTTGAGGGGCCATCTTGTTCAAATTTTAAAGGCTCCTGGGTATTAAGGAAAACCCAAACCCAAACCAGTGGAGACTGGATTGGTAAAGTGCTTGCCTAGCATGCTCGAAGCCTTGAGTTTCATCCCCAGGACTTCATACACGAGGCACAGTGAGAGGTACCGGGCCTGTAATGCCAGGACTAGGGAGGTAGCAACCTGAGGATGAGGTCATCCTTGACTACACAGCCTTCCCTACACAGTGAGATCAGACCAGTGGGCTACAGGGCACTGTTTCCACGAAAAATGAACAAGTCAGGAGCATTTTCCTAGGCTGACAGCTTCCCAGGAAGCAGATCCATTTCTGAAGTTATGGCTGAATTAATCTGGGTGGTTAAGTGAGAAAAAAAAAAAAAAGGAGGGGGGCGGCGGTGTGTGTGTGTCATAGCCAGACGGTGGCGCTCGCCTTTAATCCTAGGAGCCAAGGGCAGGGGGAATCTCTGGGAGTTTGAGGCCAGCCTGGTCTACAAATCGAGTTCTATGGCAGCCAGGAATGTTACACAGAGAAACTCTGTCTCCAAAAAACTAAAACCAAACCAAACCAAAAATCCTAAAATAGGCAAAGACACCTTTAAAAACAATATTTCCCCCTCATTCTTTGTCTCCTCACTCCAGCAGGTGGTCACACATCTACTGTGTATTCACTGCCTGTCCCTGGGCACAGGAGAGTAAAATGCAGTGCCCATGCAGACAAGCTTCGGTGTAACCCTTTTTCAGACCAATCTTTATTTTATTTTATTTTCGTCTAATTTTGTAGCTCTGGCTGTCCAGGAACACACTATGTAGACCAGGCTGGCCTCAAATTCATAGATTCGCCTGCCTGTCTCCCAAGCGCCAGGATTTAAGGCGTGAGTCACCACGCTAGGTTATTTCCACTTTCATCCATCAACCCACTCTGCGTCAAATTTAGTCCAGACTTGCTTCTCACTCTCCATGTAGTCAAGAATGACTTCTTGCCTCCAGCCCCACTCTATTTTCATGATCTTTCTCTATATACAGAGATAAATCCCATGCTTTCCCCTTTCTCCATCTCATTCATTCTCGTTGGTACTCTAAAAGGCAAGTCTGGGCTCAAAAGTCGAGTCTGAATATCGGGTATATTCCAGGAAGCCAGCGTACACGTTCCCTCCGGAGTAAGTAAACAGGAAACTATCGATCCCATGCAGGAAATGACCTTGTGTGAGGGCAAAGTAGGTGCGCGGGTTTCCCTCGCTTTCCCTGAGTTCCCTTCCTAACTCATTTCCGGGTGTCAAACCGCTCGGTCCTTCCCTACAAAAACAGCGTCGGCTGGCTCTGCACAGTCCGCCCTAGAATTCCTCCCTGAGAGCCCGGCCAATAGGCCCGTATCTTTAGTAGACATTTTTATGCCCTGTTTTACATCACTGCAAACCTCCACCAATCAGTAGCTGGGGAAGGAGGTACCAAAATAATATTCACTTCCTCCCCAAATGGCCACCCTTTACCTGCGTCATCCCGTGATGGACGACCGACATGGCCAATCCTCGAGCACCCCGGGGCCCAGCCCGTCCTCAACCCCACCAATCAGGACGAAGGCGAGGCACGGACCTCTTGCCCCTCTTTTGGAAATTCCTTGACGCGGGGCGCCTGGGACCAGGAAAGTTTCAACTCTCTACGGTCCGTGCTGCCCGCCTCCCGGTCCAGCTCGGATGCAGTTCGGCTCCCTGGCGCCCACCCGGGGTGGCCCCGCGGTCCCCGTCCCAGCCCGCCTTGCAGTGGCTCGCAGGCCCATCCCCGAGCCCGCTCGGCTCCCAGCCCGGGGCGTGCGGCCCGCAGCCGGGGGCGCGGATCTTTCCATTCGCCGCGGCTCTCCTCCCTCCTCGCCTTCGCGTTCCGGGCCGGGCTGACACCGGGGTGGGCGGAGCCGAGAGCTTGCTGGCGGGGAGAGGCGGGCGCCTCTTAAGGTGGAACAGACGCGTGGCTGGGCCTCCCTGGCTGTGCCGCTCCCGCCTCCAGCCTCGCTCCACCCGCTTGCTCACGTCTCCCGCTACGAGCCTGGCTTCTCCACATAGTTTAGAGAATTAGCCAGGATGTGAAATGAAGGTATAAACTGAAAAAGAAAAAAGTCATGAAAAGGAGATGGAAACGACGCAGAGAACTTTTTATCATTTAATCACTTGCGTTCTTTTTCCAGGGACTACAGCTTTAAGTGGCAGGTTTTTTTTTTTTTCTTGCTTTTTGATGTGCAAATGGGAACTCAAATTTTGTCTGATGGACATATAGATGAATCATTTGTTTTTGTTCTATTCCCCCACCCTCACCCCTCCACCCCACCCCCCACCCCCCGCCCCGGATGACAGTCACCAAAGGAAGCAGGAACCCGGAGTCTAGTGGCTGCAGCCTACCCCTTGTGGTTGACCAAGGGTTCCTAGAGGGAGCTTAAGAGAGGAGGTGGTAATATCTCAAAGACTTTTGTAAAATGGATGAAAATTTGCTGCTTTCTGGATTTGGTTTATTAAAAGATGTGTAAATGAAAGGTGCAGATATTAGGCAACAGTATATCCACAAAACATGAAGTAAACACCTTATGTTTAGCATTTCTTTGTAGTATTTTTTTAAAGCTCTGTTGTAAAATTTCAAAACACAAAAGTAGAGAGAGTGAATTCTTAAGATCTTATTTTTATTAATATTTATTTTTGTGTATATGTATATATTCGCATTACATGCATACAGGAGCCAGCAGGGTCAGAAGAGGGAGTTAGGTCCCCTGGAACCAGGAGATACAGGCAGTTGTAAAATGGATGTCAATGTGGAACCCAGTGGGGCCCTCTGCAGGAGCAACAAAAGCTCTTAAGGGCTGAGCCATCTCTACAGCCCTAACTTTATTTTTAATCTTGTTCATGTGTGCGCACACGGCAGGGGGGTAGGTACACGTGTGACTGTAAGGCTCCCCGCAACACCAAGAGGAAGTCCAGAGCTCCTAGAGCTAAGTTGTGGTTGGTTGTGCGAGGCTGGACTTGGGTGCTGGGAACCCAATTTGGGTCCTCTGCAAGAGCGGGACTCACTCTCAAACATCTCTCCAGCCTGGAAATCATCCATCCATCCATCCATCCATCCATCCATCCATCCATCTATCTAGTTATATATTTTTTTTTTTGCGACAGGATTTCTCTGTGTAACCTTGTCCTGGAACTCACTATTTTTAAATGTAATAAGCAATATTTGGCCAATGTTTTATCATCTATACATGTCTCCTTGATCACGATTATTTTGAGACAAATTTCAGGCATTTCAGGCCTAAGTATTCCAATACACATTAAAAAAATCCTCTAAAGATAATGGAATTCCATTAATACACATCATTTCCCCCTCCCTTTCCTCCCTTCTAAGGCTCCCATGTGCAATCCCTCCTCCCCCAGCTCTTTTAAATTTATGGCCTCTTTCTCTTTGTTGTTACACACACACACACACACACACACACACACACACACACACACACACACGCACACACGCACATTCCTAAATACAGCATGGTCCGTAAACGGTCACTCACACGTACGTGTTTTCGGGGCTGATCATTTGGTATTGGATAAGCAGTCCCTGCGCTCTTCCTCGGGGACGACCACCAGCCTCAGCATTCCTTTGTGGCTTACAGTTCTTTGTCCACGGCTGAGGCCGCTGAGCTTCACCCCTTCCACACTGGCGCGTCTCTTGGTGTCATCTTCGTTCAAACACATATTTTTATTTATTTAAGATGTATTTATTTATGTATTTTATGTATGTTAGTGCTCTACTTATGCCTGCATGTCAGAAGAGGGCATCGAATCCCATTATAGATGGTTGTGAGCCACCAAGTGGCTGCTGGGAATTGAACTCAGTCAGGATCTCTACAAAGTGCTCTTAACCGCTGAGCCGTCTCTCCAGCCCCAGGCACATATTTTTAAAACACATTATTTGATCATATTAGGCAAACTATTATAACATAATTTTATTAAAAAAAAATGAGCCGGGCAGTGGAGGCGCATGTCTTTAATAACAGCACTGGGGAGGCAGAGCCAGGCGGATCTCTGTGAGTTCGAGGCCAGCCTGGTCTACAAAGTGAGTTCCAGAAAAAACTAAAAAAAAAAAAAAAAAAAAAGAATAAGTTTATGTGTATGTCTGTGTGCCTGAGTGTAAGTATGTGTACTATGAGCACGTAAGGGCCTGAGGAGAGAAGAGTGTGGGACCTCCCAGAACTGGAGTTACAGAGTATTGTGAGCTGCCACGTGGGTGCTGGGAACTGAACCCAGGACCTCTGCAAGAGAAATGTTCTTAACTGCTGAGCCATCTCTCCGACTCTTGAAATATAATTTTCTTATTCAAATACAGACGTATAAAAATGACTGGCTAAAGTTATCATACCCAAGGCAAAAAGGTATATATATTTAAATGATGACATAGAAAAATAAAAACAGGGCTGGAGAGATGGCTCAGCGGTTAAGAGCACTGTCTGTTCTTCCAGAGGTCCTGAGTTCAATTCCCAGCAACCACATGGTGGCTCACAGCCTTCTGTAATGAAATCTGGTGCCCTCTTCTGGCCTGCAGGTGTATGTACAGACAGAACACTATACATAATAAATAAATCTTTTAAAAAAAAAAAAAAAAAGAAAAATAAAAACAACTGAACCATTTTATTTCCAGAATTAAATATAATTACTCTTTATTTTTTTGGAAGGGTTTATTTGGGCTCACATAGAATTAAATAAAATTACTCTTTTTAATGCCAAATAATATTCTATTATGTAGATTTACTATAAGTTCTTTTTTATTTGCTTCTATAAAAATGCTATAGCCAACATCTTGTATACATGAACAATATTTGAGCTTTATTTTTTCAAATTTTTAAGAAATTTTAATCTTTAATTTTTCCATTTAAAAAAAGGATTTTTATTGAAAATTCAATTTTGTATACGTGTGTGGGTCTTGCACATGAGTGCCTGTGCCCTCAGAGGTGCCTGATTCCTCTGGCGTTACAGGCAGTTGTGAGCGCTGGACATGGGTGCTGGGATCCAAACTCTGGTCCTCTGTAAGAACCGTATGCTCTGTTAAGCATGTCTCCACACCCTAGCCTTTCCATTTTATATTACTTCTACCTCTAACCGCTGCCCTGCAAATGTGATGTTAGAAAATTAAAGAAACCATCCAACACAGACCCAGAAAGATTTGTAGATACATTCTGACTCTGAAGCCCAGGCTGGGCCTGGAATTCAATGTGTAGCTTGGGCTAGCCTCAAACTGTGGCAACCCTCCTGTCTCAGCCTTGGAAGTGCTGGGGATTATAGATGTGGGCCACCACGTCCAGCTGTCTTGGTCTGTTGCAGAAAGCATCTCATGTAGCTCAGTTGGTAGGACGCTTGTCTCAGTGCCACCTAAAACTGGACGTGTGGGCTGGGGAGATGCTAGGTGGTTAAAAGCAGTGCTGCTCTTGCCAAGGAGCCGAGCTGGGTTCACAGCATCCACAATCAGATATCTCACACCCGCCATAACTCCAGCTCCAGGGGATTCCATATCCTCTTCTGCCCTCCAAGAACACCTGCACCCCACACAGAGATACATAATTAAAAACTAAAATATAAAGCTGGGCGGTGGTGACACATGCCTTTAATTCCAGCACTCGGGAAGCAGAGCCAGGAGAATCTCTGTGAGTTCGAGGCTAGCCTGGTCTACAGATTGAGATCCAGGACAGGCACCAAAACTACACAGAGAAACTCTGTCTCGAAAAAAACAAAACAAAACAAAACAAAAACAAAAACAAAAAAACCCCAAACAAAAAACTAAAATATAAATGAAACAAAATAAAACAAAACTACTACCACCAGAGCAACTGTGCCCACAGGCCTGTAATCCCAGCACTTGGGCAGGGGGAGACAGGAGGATCAGGAGTTTAAATTGTATTTATTTATTTCTTTTATTATTTTTTACGTATATGACTGCTTTGCCTGCATGTATGTATGTGCATGTGTGTGCCTTGTAACTACGCAGGTCAGAAGAGGGTATCATCAGTTCCCCTGGGACTGGCGTTACAAATGGTTGTGAGCTCCCATGCAGGTGCTGGGAATTGAACCTGGGTCCTCTGGAAGAGCAGCCAGTGCTCTTAACTGCTGAGCCATCTTCTCCAGCCCAGGATCAGAATCTTAAAGATTTTTTTTCTTGGTTTTTCAAGACAGGGTTTCTCTGTGTAGCCCTGGCTGTCCTGGAACTCACTCTGTAGACCAGGCTGTCCTCGAACTCAGAGACCCACCTGCCTCTGCCTCCCAAGTGCTGGGAATAAAAATGTGTAACACCACTGCCTGGCCTGGACCAGAAGTTTAGTCATCCTTTACTACACAGTAAGTTTGAGGCCAGCCCGGGTTATGTGAGACCTGTCTTATAACAACCTCTCTCTCCCAATTGATTAGTAGTGTAGGCTGACCTTGAACTCCTGATCTTCCTGGTCTCTCCTCCCCAGTGTTGGGACTATAGGTACTTGCCACCATATAGGGTTTATGCTTTTGTGGTGCTAGGAACGGAGCCTAGGGACTCATGCTTGTAAGGCAAGCACTCTACCAACCGAGCTATAACTGTAGCCTCCTCTTCTCCTTTTAAAGACAGGGTCTTATCAGGGAGGCAAGTTGGCCTTGAACTCAAGACCCTCCTCTGTGATCACAGGTGGGCGCCCCCATGCTGGGGGACATGCATCTTTAAACTGGACATCGGAGGTGTGGGGAGGGGAACAGTTGTGTTGGGCTTCACTCCTGACAATTCGAGCATGATTTACGTTTTTACAGTTCAAGCCAAGGATATACTAGAGGTTCAGAACCTGGTTCTGAGGTCATTTGTATTTAATACCTGGCTTAAAATAGTACTAATTATGTAATGGTGTGAATTCTGTGAACTCAGACACAGTATCTTCAAGCCATAGTTACCCTCTAAAAGGCATAATAACAGTGCTGTATGTAATTGCTAGAAGAATCCAATGTGATAACACATGGGAAGTGTGAAGGCTTAATGCCTGCACATTGTATGTGTAATGTAATTATATGTACCTAGAACTTAATTGCAGTAGCACACATTTAGCCAGAAGACAAATGGCACTACTATCTAAAGGTAGTTATCAAACTGTAATCTTTTCGAGCAATTCAAATAGCAAATGAATAGTTTTTGAGGTTTTTTTTTTTTCTTTTTTGCCTTGTTTTATATAAAAACACAGTTGGAGAAAAAATAAGCCTGAGGGTGAAATGTGTAAGAGTTTGTACTGGAATAGCGTGACTGGAGGGGTAGAAGTGGAGAAGGGCTACCCTGGCGGTATTTCCTGCCCTGAGATGGAAATTATTCTGTAAGGAGTGTTTTATAGGAATGTCACTTGATTTTAGCACAAAGGTCAAAAATATTTTATAGGCATGTCAAGGGGAAATTAATAATCCTACTTTGTACCCTTTGTATATTGTACGGTTTTAAAGAGCATCTCCACACAAATCGTTTCCTTTGGGACATCCTGCGACATCCATATTAGTAGGCAGGCCAGAGTATCCAAGTCCCCTCTTCGGTGCCTAGGACTCCAGAAACAAGGGCCTTGCACAAGTTTACAGAGCGGGAGCTAACACGAGACCCCATCTCCCGCTGCTTATTTCTCTATAACAAGCTCATCTATCCTTTCATACGTCCACCGATCCAAGGAGCAGTCACTGACCTCCAGGATAAGAGTAAACTTTAACTTGACGCCAGGCTCCATAACCCTTTATAAGCGGTCTGGAAGAGAAAGAGAGAAGCCATCAAACACGTTTCTCAGAAAACCGGGAATGCTCGTCTAGGAGGAGACCACAGCACAATGAGAGGTCTGCGTGGCGCTTAGCGTGGACGCTGGCACCGCTGGTGCCCGGGCGCGGAGGGCAGGCGACCCGCGGGCTGCGGGGATCCACGATCCTCCTTAACCCGCGCCGGGAGGCGGTGGCCGCGGCGGCGGGAGGGGGAGGGGCGCGGAGCGCGGCGCCGAGGCCGGGGAGGAGCCGGGGCCTGCAGCGGAGCCGAGCCGAGCCCGAGCCGAGCCCCGACGCGCTCCGTCCGCCTGCCGGCTCCCGGGAACCCCGACCGGCCGGAGCCCCGGTGGTGGCAGCGCGGGGAGCCCCACGCGCGGGGGAGCGCGGCGGACCGGGGACGCGACTGGGGAGGCGCTGCCGCCCGGCAGCGGGTGACGGGAGCCGGGACCGCGGCCTCCGGGACTCTGCTGCCCAGGCCGGCCGGGCGCGAGCCGGAGTGCGTGGACCCCACCCTCGGGGCACCGGGCGCCGGGACCTGCCCCTTCTCCCGTGGGAAGGAGGACCCTCCGCACTCCCGGGACAGCCAGAAGAGATCGCCGCAGGGCACGCGCTGTCCCTCCCACGCTGGCTCTGGAGGAGACCCCCAGAAGTCGGGAAGGGCAGTGGGACCTGAAGGACCCGGAGGGAGACCGCCCCCACTCCTCAACGCACTCCAGACAGTTCGGGACTTTGGAGGCAGAGAGAAAGGGAGCCGTGCCCGTGGAGTAGGCACCCCGCATCCCACCCCGTACTCACCGCTGAGAGGCGACCGGACACGCACAAGCCAGGACCCTCCAGGGAACCGCCAGCAATCCGGTCCAGTTTGCTGGAGAGTGGAGGACCTCTCGCCCCTCAACTTCCGTGCACCTAGACAGTGGACCCGGGCAGAGCCCCTCAGCTCAGATCTCCAGCAGACAGAAAGAGCCCTCAGCCCCTGAAAGATCCAGTTTGGGGGGGAGGGGGATTCCCCCAAAGGGGAGGAGACAACTCCTGGTTGGGAGAGGCTCCTCCCCTCCTCCCTAGGGTAGCAGGCAGGGTGTGGGGGGTGTGCCACCTTCCCCAGGTAGGTCCTCCCTCTCCCCCTCCTCCTCCTTCGGCTCCTCTTCCTCGGGGGACTCAGTGCCCCGCTCCAGCTTGGGAGGCTCCGCCAGGCACTGGAAGAGTCACAGAGGATGAGACCCGTCACCCACCTGTGAAGAGGGGAATCCCTGCAACCTCAAACTTCTGTACCAGGTGGTTTCCTCCGGTGGCGGCCGGGGGAACCGTGGAGGCAGGTTAGTGCTTTCTCGCATCTTTCTCTCTGTGGTCTTTCCGCACCAGTAGGTATGGGGAGCTGACATGGTGGATCTTGGGGTTCATTCCTGTGGAAGGCAGAGTCCCCTGGGAAATGTCTTCTGATGGAGCTTCTGCACTGAAACCCACATGTTGTTGCAGAGACTCTGAGAAACGGGCTTTTTAGATTTTGGAGACCAAAGGGATGGGTCATTTGCAGTTCCTAGAGAAGTGGATGCTCTGTACTGAGAACAGACAACAGGTGCGTTTTCAGGACGCCATGGTTACTGTTAGTAATGCAGGACACGGCACAGCCAGAATCCCACTGCACTCTCCGTCTTCGGGTCTTGTCCTCTGGTGAGTGGACCTACTGTAAAGTCATGGGGGCATCTTGTGTCTTGTCTAGGGCATGCCTTCGTCAGCTTAATGGCCAGCAGAGGTCTTCCTTCCAGTCTGCTACACTGACAGTTTGCCTGTCTGTCAGTCTGTCCCCACCCACTCTCTCTATCTTGGCTACCAGGAGGCCCTTCTGACCTCCCCGCTTCAGGCTGGATATCTGCCATCCAAGGGGAAATGTGAATCCACATGTCCCGAGGTGAGAAAAAACTGTCTAGGGTAGTGCACACTGGTGGGCTGAAGTCTTCCTAGACACGGGTTCTGCTAGGAGGCAGACAGTGTTTCCCAGTTTCCTCCACACCTCGTCTGCATGAGTTGACCACGGGAGGTTTGACCTCCGTGGAGTTTTCCAGAGTTTGCTTCCAGGAAAACATCTACTGGTCTCATTGTCTCTCTTCCTGTCCTCTTGTTTAGTTCTGGGTCCCAGGAACCTTGTGGTGAAAATTTTCATCCTACCTTAAGGAATCATCAAAATCCAGACTCTTTAGAAAAAGCAGGAGAAAAGGCACCAAGGAATTTTCCTGGTTGAGCCAGGGCTATGTCTGTAGTGGAGCTGTGAGTGTTCACCCGAGGTCACTACCTGCGGGCCTGCTCTCTAGTCTGGTCGTTGGACCACGCCTCATCTTCTGTATGGAGTTTTCTCCCCTTGGGTTCCAGTGTCTGCCTCCCTAGGTGGGCCATGGACAGATTGCTCAAGTCTCTGCCCATCCACTTGATCCTGGAGGTTTCTGTAGTGCTGGTGTGTGAAACAGGGCTGTGGTCCACGGGTTCAATGGCCGTGCCGTAGAATGAAGTACACGTTTCTCAGTGGAAATGAATGTGGTTTAGTGTCTGTGTTTTGAGTATGTACATGGAGAAGGGTACACTGGGGTTTTCAGACTGCTCTCTGATCCCTTAGAATCATTTCTGGCAGGCATGTAGAAGCAGGTGACCCTCTGCCAGGACCTAGGAGAGGTGAGGGTGCAGATGACCAGTGGGAGGAAAGCTAGCCATCCCCCTCCCCCACCAGTGGGAATTCTCGTGGTCTCCTGTTGGCAGTCATCCCCGGCAGCAGGGCAGCCCTTGCTCTGTTTGGGCCTGTTTCTTCCCGGACAGGTAGAAGAGCTGAGCTTCATCATGGTTACCTCCAGTCTTGAAAAAGATGGGTATTCTTTACTTCCATGTCTAGAACTGCCTCTCCCACTTTTGAAAAACAGATGTCTCTGGTGTAGCAGTGGCCTGTTTCTTCCACAGCTCTTTGCCAGATGCTAGAGTGCCACTTCTGAATGGCTCAGTGTGCACTGTCCTGTCGCTGCCCCAGGCGGTCCCACTCATTCAACTGGCTCTGCTGGGACAGGAATCAGTGTGGGGCTGGTCGGATTAACTGTGATTTGGAGTGTTCTGTTTTCCAGACTGTATCTTATGACTGCATCTAAATCCCCTTGAAAGACAGGGGATGATATTTCCCCCATCCCTTCATCCTTGGAGGTTTCCCGATCTTATATTAATCAGTACTGGGTTGATATGAACTCGAAGGAAACCTTTGAAATTCAGATGTCCTGACAGACTTTGAGATTTGATACCCTGCACCTTTGATATTTCTAATGCTGCCTCTACAATCTGCTATAATTTTTGACATTCTCTTTTCTTTTTTAAAATGACATTATGCAATATGTGTATATATATATATATAATTTTCTCTGCAAGTATGCACATCAGAGGAGGGAATCATCCCATGGGGACTACAGTTACAGATAGATGTGGGTGCTGGGAATTAAATTCAGGTCCTCCCTCTGGAAAAACAGCCAGTGTTCTTTTTTTTTTTTTTTTTTTTTTTTTTTTAGTTTTTCGAGACAGGGTTTCTCTATGTAGTTTTGTGCCTTTACTGGATCTCGCTCTGTAGACCAGGCTGGCCTCGAACTCACAAAGATCTGCCTGCCTCTGCCTCCTGAGTGCTGGGACTAACGGTGTGCACCACCAAGACCAAAACAAAACAGAAAAACACTTCGATGCTTGGTGCTGAAATTTGGGCTGCATGTGCATGTTAAACACACTGAACCATACATACAAGCCTACTGATACTCTTTTTTTTTTCTTTATTCAAAAATAAAGGTTCACTTACTAAGTGCTTTAAGCATATTAAGAAATATTAGATAATCTTCACAACAACTCTTTAGGAACAGTTAATTTTTATTTAAAAGAATTTTAAGCTCGGTGGTGGTGGGACACACCTTTAATCCCAGCACTGGAGGCAGAGGCAGGCAGATTTCTGAGTTTGAGGACAGCCTGGACAACATAGTTAGTTCCAGGACATCTGTGTAGTCAGTATAGCCAGGGTTACCCAGAGAAACCCCATCTTGAGAAACAAAACAACAACAACAACAACAACAAATTAAAAAAACG
Organism: Peromyscus californicus insignis; assembly: GCF_007827085.1. Classification (NCBI taxonomy): domain Eukaryota; kingdom Metazoa; phylum Chordata; class Mammalia; order Rodentia; family Cricetidae; genus Peromyscus; species Peromyscus californicus. The sequence goes on from NW_026294584.1 coordinate 137,592,549, forward strand.
TTTTAGATGTGTGTGTGTGTGTGTGTGTGTGTGTGTGTGTGTGTGTGTATGTCTGTGTGACAGTGTCTCTATGTAGCTGTGGCTGACCTTGAGCTTACTATGCAGCTCAGGCTGGCTCAAACTTATGGCAATCCTCCTGCTTCATCCTCCCAGAGTGCTAGGAGTACAAGCTTGAGTCACTGTATCTAACTTTTTAGAATTTTTAATTTTACTTTACAGAGCTAGAAATTAAGATACAGAGACGTTAAACGACTTGTCCATCAGAGCTAGGCTTGAAACCCAGGCAGCGTGGCTGATCACAAGATACACTCTATCACTGCCCTATTAGCTTTGGCATTATGTACAGCCCAGGAAGTTATCCCTCCTGGGTACCTGACTTGGGTAACACGTGGAGAACAGTTACTAGCTGTTTGGGTAAATTGGGCAGTAAACAGCGCAGGTTCTTGTGGCTCTTACCGGTCCCATACCTCCGGCCGGCCGTTCATTCCCCAAGAAGCCTTTCTGTTTGCCTTTGTTTAGTGCTCGGTCTTTTCCCAGCACTGTAGTCTTCCTTAGCTGTCCCGTGGATGTGATGGAGCCTGCCCTTTGGCCGCCTTTCCCAGATTCTGTGTGTATTTCCTTTGAGTCTTCCAGCATGCCGAGGAGAAGAATGTGGCCTGACTCAGGTTCTGCCTGAGCCCAGTGGCACGAGGCCCACCTGGAGAGAGGTCTGGGTAACTAGGTTGGCTGGCCTGAGAAATGGAGTCACCTCTTGTTAGCTTTTCTAATAATAGCCTGGACATTAGCCTTGTGCCATTATTTTGGGGAGTGTGGAATGTGTGGCAGCTACGAGCTCATTAGCTTCGTTCCTGTCCCTCCAGGGATGAAGCCTCGGTAGGGGCTATGACTTCATTTCTTTTACTGGAGGGGGAAACTGAGGCATCAAGACTTCATCAGGGCGCGAGAGATGGCTAGGGGCACTTGGTGAGTCAGTGTTGGGGTTGGGAAGAGGATGGAGGAAGCTCAGTCAATCTTCACTACCCTTTATGAATGGGGAAGTGAGGGGTAAGGAAATGGGCCAGGCTAGCCTAGTGCCGGGAGACCAGGAGGACAAGGCCCTGTGAGCTTCGCGAGCTATGCTGGAATGTACCTGGAGCTGAGGTTTGCATTTGGAGGGAGGGCTGCCTGGGAGGGTAGTGGAGAAAGGCATCTAACCTCAGGGTCCTGCTGTGTGGGGTGAGGGAGGGAAGGGCGCAGGACAGCTAGAAAGAGCTAGAAGAGTCGGGTAGTGTCTCCCTTTCAGGAATCCCTGGTGGTTGGCATGTGTCAAATGTAAGGCCTCTACATACTTCAAATCCACCCTCGTGCTCCAGGTGGGGGTTGAGAGCATTTCAGAGGAAATAACTGAAATTTTCTGGCCCTAAAGATGAGATTTTCCAGGGTTCTTTAGCAGGAGATAATAGGGGCTAGACTGGACTGATGCCCTGTAGACCCAGGGAAGGTAACGCAGGAGGACTGCTTGAGTCCAGGAGTTTGAGACCAGTGTGGACAGCAGACTCAACACACACACACACACACACACGCACACGCACACGCACGCACGCACGCACTTGCCCTGGGTCGAGGAGGCCAGTGGCTGATTGACTAGGGAGCAGGGTACTATCTTTCTAGGGATGAACTTGGTCCTTGAGAATTTGCTAATTGAGGCTGGGATGTTTTGACACAGCAAAAGGTTAGAAGGTGTGTGGCTTCCCGGAGTGATGACATGTCCCTCTTGTTTTGCAAGTTTCCAGGGTTTGGGGCAAGGTGGCGGTATTAGGGTGAGAAGGTTGGCGCTGGTGAGGAGAGAGCTAAGATTGAATGGAAAGCTTTCTTGGTACAGGTTACCAACACAGCCCCATTGTTTTTCTCTGCTCCAACAACTCTTGGGGTGCAGTTAGGTCTCTTGCTGCCTGGACCCTTGAGGCACAGAAGATGTTTCCTTCAGCTTTGTGGACTAGGCATGTTGCTGGTTGGGAGCTCTGGGCCAGGTACATGTGAGCACAGGTTGATTTCAAGGGTGGGACCTGGTCAGGAGGGGAGTGAATGAGAATTCTGACCTGTAGGGGAAAGGGCAAGTGTCTGTGGCGAAACCTCAGCTTAGGATGAAACAGGGCCAGAAAGGTACGTGGTGTGCTGGGGTTAAGAGAGGGGGGTCCTGCTTGAGACAGAGTTTGGGCCTGCCAAGAGTGAGTCTGTGCATCCTCACCCGTGACTCATCTGGTTGTGCACCTTTTGGCTATGGATTGAGAGGGACATCACCCGCAGAACAGGGTTCTCACCAGCGTTCTAAGTTCTGAGGGGTAGCCTTGGCTGGTGCAGAGCGCTGTCCTGCTGCAACTGAGCAAGGCATGCTAGCTGGCATCTGGCATCTGTGCAGGCACAAACCTGTTAGACAGCCAGTGCTTGGGGGCTCGCTGGCTTCAGCTCCAAGGAAGTGCCGCACGGCTATGTAGAGGTTCCTGTCAGCCTCTGTGGACCCTGCAATACAGCTTCCCCCATTCTTCACCTTCCTCCACCAACATGCCACTAGCTACACCTCCCTGGTGGTGAGAGCCTAGGCGGTTTGGTTGGCGGCAGGACCGGCAAACATCAGGCGTGGGCGGAATCGTAGCTCCAGGAGTTTGCATGGAGGTGCAGCCCGTCTGCGTGCCTGACTGGGAAGGAAGGAGGGAGGGAAGGGCGGGGAAGGGGAGCCAGCTCTTAGCCCCACGGAGGCTATTTTTAGCCAGGCTATCTGATTGTTACCGGTGTGCACACAGCTGGGTGTCTCCCTGGCTTGGTGAAGCCCAGCAGGCCTGGGAGGTGGGAGGTCCTTGCTGATGACTTCTTCCTGGTGCTGGTGTCTGTGGGCGGGAGCCTGGTAGGGGGAGCTTTAAAGGTGTGAGGGTAGCTGTGTGCTCAGGATCTGTTTCTTCTGTGTGACTTTGTTTGGTAATGTATGCCATGTAAATGTTGTGACCTCTGTGTGTGCGCTACTCACTGCCCATGTGTCAATCTTGTATCATGCTGTTGCCGGGTGTCATCGTTTGGTCATTTATTTATGTATTTATTTATTTATTGTGGTGCTGGGGACCGAACCCAGGGTCTCAAGCAAGAGCTACACCTTCAGCCCCCCTTTGTTTTTTAATTAATTAATTAATTAATTTATTTATTTTTTTGGTTTTTCGAGACAGGGTTTCTCTGTGTAGCTTTGCGCCTTTCCTGGAACTCACTTGGTAGCCCAGGCTGGCCTCGAACTCACAGCGATCCGCCTGGCTCTGCCTCCCGAGTGCTGGGATTAAAGGCGTGCGCCACCACCGCCCGGCCTTTAATTTATTTTTTTAAGTTATTTTTTATGTATGTATGTGTATCATGTGTGTGTGTCTCATGCTCTAGGAGGCTAGGAGAGGGTGTTGGATTCTCTGGAATTGGAGTTTATAGATGGTTGTGAGTGTTGGGAATGGAACTCAAATCCTCTGCAAGAGCAACAAGTGCTCTAAACTGAGCCATCTCTTGCCCTGTCTTTTGTACTTTTTATTTTGAGATAGTGTCTCACTAAATTGCCTAGGCTGCCTGTGAACTCACCGTGTAGCCCAGGCAAGCCTTGAACTTGTGATACTGTTGCCTCAGCCTCTGAGCAGTTGAGGTTACAGACTTGTGCTCCCAGCCCCCGCTCAGTTGTTAGAACCTGCCCTTGGGATATGTCTAATATACCTTATGTTGGACGTGTGTGCGGCAAAAGGCTGAGTGCTCCTGTTTTGTACGAAGCATCTTTGGGAGTGGTGATGTGTGCTTCGCTGGTACATGCTTGTGTTTGCTTAGACTGTCTTATATGTGCAATTGCTGTGTACTTGTGGACGCTATATATAAACATACAAGTGTCATGTAATTGGAGAATGGACTTCAGCTAATTTTACCTGCTGTCTAAGTGGGGTGGATTTTTTTCTTCTAACTTATTCTTATATAGAGTTTAAAAATACTGTGTTGTGGGGCTATAAGGAGAATTGAGGGAATAGTTCAGTTTTTGTGGGGTGTTGATCTGACCCTGCGTGAAGGGAGAGGCCTTGTGGTCACACTCTCCAATAAGATGTGGGGTCCGAAGCACTCTCTGTCACCTGGTGGGTGGCTGGTGGTACTTGCACTTGGGATCATGGGTCATCTCAGGATCGGGTTCTCCAATGGGAATTAAAGTGGGAAGAAACTGCTTGCCGTATAGATTGGACATGGAGTAGTTCTTGTCCCAGTAAACGGGAAATTCATCTGCCTTCCTCTTCCCTGCAGAACCCAGAAGTACAATGGCCTCCGACCTAGAGAGCAGCCTCACCTCCATAGACTGGCTGCCCCAGCTGACTCTCCGAGCTAGTATTGAGAAGCTTGGGAGCGCTTCTCAGGCTGGACCTCCAGGGGGCAGCCGAAAGTGTTCCCCAGGCTCTCCCACGGATCCTAACGCCACCCTCAGCAAAGATGAGGCAGCCGTCCACCAAGACGGCAAGCCGCGGTACAGCTACGCCACCCTCATCACCTATGCCATCAACTCTTCTCCAGCCAAGAAGATGACCCTCAGTGAGATCTACCGCTGGATCTGCGATAACTTCCCCTACTACAAGAACGCTGGCATTGGCTGGAAGGTGGGACTGTTTCTGTTCCCGGGTTTGCACTAAGCCGCTCGCAGCCTTCTTCTCTACTTTTGTGTCTTCCTGTGACCTGGTCTGGCTCGTTCCGACCTGTCTCAGGGATGCATAAACTCAAGGTCTCCTCTCTTCTACCTCTGCTTTGATTTACTTTAGCATTAATCAACTTCTTCACAAGCTTTATCATGGGAACACTGGTGACGCCAGCCATTAAGTGTAGTTATGGGATCGCAGGTGCTGTTGGTGTCCACACCCTCTTACTGTCTGGTTCCCCCAAAGGGCAGTCTTGGATTTCTTGTCACCCTGCAATGTTCAAGTCATTGAGCAAGGCAAGGCATGACTCCTCCTTGGGTAGGAACCTCGTCAAATTTCTGTAGCTTCCTTGTTATCATCCTTTGAAATATTGTATATATTAAGAAAAAGAGAATAACCAGGTCCTTTACCAATAGCAGGTTCACTAAGCAGGCAGCGAGGTTGTTAGACAGAACTAATGGAAAGAAGGTTGATGTTAAACTATAGGTTTTTTTTAGCCAGGTTTAGTCACATATACCTTTTTTTTTAAAAAAAGATTTATTTATTATGTATGCAGTGTTCTGTCTGCATATATGCCTGCAGGCCAGAAGAGGGCGCCAGATCTCATTACAGGTGGTTGTGAGCCACCACGTGGGTGCTGGGAACTGAACTCAGGTCCTCTGGAAGAGCAGCCAGTGCTCTTAACTTCTGAGCCATCTCTCCAGCCCTAGTCACATATATCTTTAATCCCAGCACTTTGGAAGCATAGGTGGGTGGATCTCTGAGTTTAAGACCAGTCTAGTCTACATGGCAAGTTCCAGTCCAGCCAGGGTTACATAGTGAGACCCACCCCCAACCCATAAAGAAGAAATAGAGGAAGAAGAGGAGGAGGAGGAAGAGGAAGAAGAACCCAAACAATGACAAGAAAAGCCCCCAAGGATTTATTTATTTTGTGACTGTGGCTCAGGCTGGCCTGGCCTGGAACTCACGATGTAGCTGCAGCTGACCTTGAACTACTGATTCTCCTGTCTTGCCCTTCCGATATTGAGTGACAGGCAAGGGCCACCAAGCGAGGCTTCCTTGTAATCATTTGGAGCAGCAGCTCATTTGCCAGCTCTTGAGTAGGAGTGGGCATTAAATGTGGTTTTCTCACTCTATAAATCACCAGCCGACTTACAAACCGGATGATGAATTGAGGCTGTTGGAAGCATTCGATCTTCCCCTGGTAAATGTGTCCCCGCTAGGCTACAACTCTCAATGTACCTACCGTGTATACTCTGGCCTTTCCTTTTCTCCAGATATGGTCATTCTGTGTGTTACTGAGAAAATGGAGCTGATCTGTGCTGTGGTTTTTTAAAGTCTGTGTGTGTGTGTGTGTGTGTGTGTGTGTGTGTGTGTGTGTGTACACATTTTTGTGTGTTAGGGTACAAGAGGGCCATAGTGTTGGGTGCCACAGCACATGTGGAGGTCAGCAGACAACCTTGGGTGCTGGTCCTTGCCTTCTGTCTTGTTGGAGGCAGGGTCTCTTGGTTGTTAACACTGTGTGATGTGTAGCAGGCCTGTGAACCGTGAGCACTGTCTCTGCCTTCCATTTGCTGTAGGACAACAGTGTTCCGTATGTAGCTGCGGTATTACAGAACACCCTCTGCTCCCGGCTTTATGTGGGTCCTGGGCATTCAAATCAGTCCTCACACTTGTGAGTTTTACTCAGGGGGCCATCTCCCCACTGAATGATTTTGGTCTTGTCATCATATATATATATATATATATTTTTTTTGGTTTTTCGAGACAGGGTTTCTCTGTGTAGCTTTGCGCCTTTCCTGGGACTCACTTGGTAGTCCAGGCTGGCCTCGAACTCACAGAGATCCGCCTGGCTCTGCCTCCCGAGTGCTGGGATTAAAGGCGTGCGCCACCACCGCCCGGCTGTCGTCATCATATATTATAAGCAGTATAAAAATGCTGCTCTTTCGCTTTTCAGAGGGAATTGAGAAGTGAGGTAGATATGAATTTGAGGTGCTTATTTGTTGGTGTGTGTGTGTTTATGATGTGTGTGCAGAGTGTGAGTACATGTGTGCTATGCGTGGCAATGGAGGTTAGAGGACAGCCTGGGGTGTGATCCCCCTCTTCCCGCTGGTTTCAGGCAGGGTCCCTATTGTTCACTGCTTTATGCCAGACCGGCTAGTGTGATCTTCCAGGTGTTCTCTTTTTGGCCTTTTTTATTGTTGTTGTTTGTTTCTTTTTTTTTTTTTTTTTCTCAAGACAGGGTTTCTCTGTGTAGCCCTGGCTGTCCTGGAACTCACTCTGTAGACTAGGCTAGCCTTGAACTCAGAGATATGCCTGCCTCTGCTTCCCAGTCCTGGGATTAAAGGTGTGAGGAGCACCACCCCCCACCCCCCACCGCCTGGTTTGTTCCAGGGATTCTTATGTCTCCACTTCACATCTAATCCTAAAACCTCTGAGATTGCAGGTGTGCTTGGCTATACCTAGTTAATGTGAATTTCGGAGATTTGAACTTAGGTAACTTAGGTCTCTTGCTTGGATGTTACACTCTTTTTTTTTTTTTTTTTTTGTTTTTTTTTTTTTGTTTTTTCGAGACAGGGTTTCTCTGAGTAGCTTTGTGCCTTTCCTGGAACTCACTTGGTAGCCCAGGCTGGCCTCGAACTCACAGAGATCCGCCTGCCTCTGCCTCCCGAGTGCTGGGATTAAAGGCGTGCGCCACCACCGCCCGGCGGATGTTACACTCTTTATCCACTGAACCATCTCCCCAGCTCCTACTTATAATTTATTATTATTATTGTGTGTATGTGTACATGGTGTGTGCATGTGTGTACGTGCGTGTGCCATGATGTGCATGTGGAATTCAGAGGATAACGTTGTAGAATTGACTCTCTCCCTTCCATCTGAATGTGGGGTGCCAGGGATCAGGTCCCCCAGGGCGAACCATCAGCCCATCAGCACCCCTCCTCCCATGGCCTCACCCTGCATCTCTGGTTGTCCTGGAACTCACTGTGTAAGCCAGAGTAGTATCAAATTCATAGAGATTCACTGGTCTCTTCCTCCTGAGAGCTGGGCTTATTAAAGGCATGCACCTATGCCTGGCTTATTTTTTGAGAGATGGTCTTTTCATGCAGTCCTGGTTGCCCTAGAACTCATGTGACTGTAGACCAGGCTAGCTTCCAACTTGTGGCCACTCTCCTGCCTGCGTCTCCTGAGTGCAGGGCTTACAGGTGTGGGCCACCATGCTGGCTATGTTTGTTGTTCGTTTTCTGAGGCGGGGTCTTACTATGTAACTCCGGCTGTCCTGGAACTTGCTATCACGAGGCTAGGCTTGACCTCAGCGACCCTCCTGGCTTGAGGCATTTATAACCTGTTGTCACTTTGGTAGGAAGGCTGAAGAACTATAAGCTCTCAGGAGCACCTGGTCGCCAGCCCCTCGCCAGTTAACTCGTGATGTCCTTTCACACCCTCTGCTTTCTGTGTTACTCCCTCCAGCAATACAGTGAGGAGGTGCTGAATGTGCCTGGAACTTCACTGTATGCTCTTCTGTGTCCTTCGGAAAATACTGTGGTTTGCCCAGTGCTCGACCTAACTTGCTTCTTTGCTTCCCCAGAATTCCATTCGACACAACCTTTCTCTTAACAAGTGCTTCCGGAAGGTGCCCAGACCTCGGGACGACCCTGGGAAGGTGAGCCGCTGGGGAATCAAAGGAGAGGAGGACAGCGAGGTAGTTGACACTCAGAGTCCTGGGCTGTTCTGATTACCTAGAGGAGGAAACCGTGTTAATTTTCAAAGCATCTCTGTTCTTCCTCAAAGGAAGAACGTGGTTGCCAAGCTTCTGGTTCCTCACGAGAATGGGTGACTAAGGAAGATGATGAAATCTTTTTGTTTTTAATAGGGATGCTTATGATAGAGTTGATTTTGAGGGTCTCCTCCCTCTTCCTTCCTTTCTCCCTCCCTCCCTCCCTCATTTCTTCCTTATTTTCTTTCTTTCTTCCTATCTTTTGAGACAGAGTCTTACTGTGTAGGCCTGGAACTTAATATGTAGACCTGGCTAGCCCCCAACTCAGAGATTTGAGTGGTGAGATTAAAGGCATATACCAAGATGGGCATGGTGCTGCACACTGTTATCTCAGCACTCAGGAGGCAGAGACAAGTGGATGTCCCTGAGTACAAGGCCAGCCTGGTCTATAGAGTTTCAGGACAGCCAGGGCCTAGTAGAGAGACTCTGTTTTAGAAAACAACAAACAAACAAACAACTAGCAAAGGCACGCACCACTGTGGCCAGCCTCATTTATTTATTTATTTATTTATTTATTTATTTATTTATTTATTTATTTATTTATTTATTTTTTGAGCTAGTCTCACTCTGTAGCCCAGGCTGGGCGGCTTCTTCTTTTTTTTTTTTTTTGGTTTTTCGAGACAGGGTTTCTCTGTGTAGCTTTGCGCCTTTCCTGGAACTCACTCGGTAGTCCAGGCTGGCCTCGAACTCACAGAGATCCGCCTGGCTCTGCCTCCCGAGTGCTGGGATTAAAGGCGTGCGCCACCACTGCCCAGCGGCTTCTTTCTTTTGAGTGGCACTTGTTCCTACATGTGAAATGTTGACTTAGTCACTTTTTTTTTTTTTGGGACAAAGTCTCGCTGTGTAGCCCAGGCTGGCCTTGAACTCGCCATCCTCCTGCCTTAGTCCCTCCTGAGTGCTGGGATTTCAGGTGTGTGCCAGCATACCCAGTTTGCTCACTAACTTTTTGGAAGGTTTTCTGTGCAGAGTCTTCAGGTTTTACCTTCCAAAGGGAGGGGGGTACGCCATTCTCCCCATTTGACAGATGCTAAGACCCCCTGGACTTTTGCCTCAGGTCGTAAGGGAGAAAGGGCTTTCTGGCCATTCCCAGCTCTCCGACATAATTACCATTGCTCGTCTGCCCGGTTGGGACCTTTGAGGCTGGTGTTCGGACTGCTCAGTGACCTTGGGGACAGATCATTCCTCGCGAGTTCCCGGCTCCCGAGGACTCTGTCTGGACGCCCAGCCCCACTTCTTCCCTTCTCCTCCTTCCCTTCCTTGTCTTCTCTCCGGCTTGGTCTCACTTCCCTCTTCCTCTCTTCTGGTCTGTACTGGGGAATCCAATCTGAGGCGTTGTCCGAGCTAGGCCAGCATTCCACCACGAGTCGCGTCCCCAGCCCCACCCGTTTTCAGCGTGACTGCTGTAAGAAACTTCCTGGGCACTTGTTTCCAAAGGGAACATCTATAGGTAATGCTTTTCTTCTCCGTGGGGTTGGCTTCTCCTTCCAGGGCTCTTACTGGACAATTGACACCTGCCCGGACATTTCCCGGAAGAGAAGACACCCTCCAGATGATGACGTAAGTTCTCTCCCCTTGGGGACATCCCTTTCTTGGATTTTAGTCATGTCTGTGGTAAATGTGGGTTAACACCAGCAAAGGGGAGACAAAAGCATGGGCTTCGGGTGGGCGTTTCACCCCTGCGTATGGCTCTCTCTCCTTTCGTAATTCTCAGCCATCCCAAGACTCCCCAGAACAGGAGGCCAGCAAAAGCCCCCGGGGAGGTGTTCCAGGGAGTGGAGAAACCTCGCTGCCTCATGAAGGGAATCCTCAGATGTCACTGCAGAGCCCCTCCTCCATGGCCAGCTACAGCCAGGTAGGACGCAGGGGCCACAGGCACAGGGCAACCGATGCATGGTTGAGTAGGTTCGGATACCGCTCTGTTCACAGTTACATGTTAAGGACCGTGATATGCTAGGCAGGTAGATTGGGAAAGAAGAAAAACGCAAAAGAGGGAAACCCAGCCAGAAGGGAGGAGAGGGAGCCGACGGAGGAGACAGAGGGATGGCAGAATTTTGAGCAAATCAGGAAAATAAGTGGTGAGAAGAGCAAGAGCCAGGAAAGCCACAGCTGGGACGGGAAGACAGGAGGACCCTGGGAGGGTCCTAGAGAAGGAGCGGGTAGTGATAGTAAGGAGGCCAGGAAGAGCAGGTGACGCTGTGCCATGGGTCAGCTGGAGAGGGTGCCGGGGACAGGCCTGAGAGCCTGGTGCCCTTTGGAGGGTTATACTGCTTCAGAAGGGACAGAGCTCACCGTCCTTACCCGCCCTTACCTGTTTTTGTAGGGCCCAGGGTCTGTGGATGGCGGAGCAGTGGCAGCAGGGGCTCCAGGCCGAGAAAGCACAGACAGTGCCCCTCCCCTCTACAACACCAACCACGACTTCAAATTCTCCTACTCAGAGATCAACTTTCAGGACCTAAGCTGGTCCTTCCGCAACCTCTACAAGTCCATGCTGGAGAGGTCCTCCTCCCAGCACGGTGAGTGCCGCGAGGACAGGCATGTGACATCCTGAGAGCTCCTTTCCTGTTTTCCTCGTTTTCTTTGACACAAGGCCTTTCTGTGTAGTCCTGGCTGGTCTGGAATATGCCTCAAACTTACAAAGATCTGCCTGCCTCTGCCTCCTGAGTGCCGGGATTAAAGGCTCTTTAGATTGTTAAATAAGTGGTAACATTTTCTTCTCTTCCAATTTTCTGTCTTTTTTTTTTTTTTGTTTTAAATTACATTGTAGCCGGGCAGTGGTGGCACATGCCTTTAATCCCAGCACTTGGGAGTCAGAGCCAGGCGGAACTCTGAGTTCGAGGCCAGCCTGGTCTACAGAGCGAGTTCCAGGAAAGGCGCAAAGCTACACAGAGAAACCCTGTCTCGAAAAACCAAAAAAAAAAAAAAAAAAAAAAAATTACGTTGTAGCGTGTGTGTGTGTGTGTGTGTGTGTGTGTGTGTGTGCGCGCGCATGTGTGTGCATGTGTGTGTGTGCATGTGCACACATGTGGTCAGAGGACAACTTGTGAGAGTCAGTTCTCTCCTTATACCATATAGGTCCTAGGTATCAGACTTGGGTTGGGTTTGGCGGCAAATTCGTTTACCTGAATATGCCATCTTGCCAGCCCCCGGTTTCTTGTTTTAATATGTGAACTGGTTACTTGTCAGAGGAAACAGGACTAAACTGTTTGGTGCCAGACAGCGAATTCAGGGGCCACTGGGTTATTATCTTCACAAGCTGAATTGGAGGACCATCCAAAGGCAGAGATTTCCCCCACATGCCTTGCCCCAGTGCTCGGGGTCCGACCCAGGGTCTTGTGTGTGTTATGTGAGTGCTCTACCACTGTGCCACACCTCTGCTTCTGGGGTAGTGATTTTATGGCTGTGAGCCAGTCATTCAGAGTATGACCACTAGGGGACAGTAGTAGTACTCTTTCCCCAAGAATCTTTCCGCTTTATTATAAGTAACTTTTCTTTTCCAGTTAGTAAGTTAGATTGAGACAGAATGGCAGATACCCCAGGCTGGCCTTGAGCTTGAGACAATGTAGCCAAGGATGACTTTGAACTTCTGATCCTTCTTCTCCCACCTGAGTGTTGGGATTACAGGTGTGCTCTGTTACACCTTGTCTATGTGCTATGGTTGGAACCAGGGCTCAGTACAACCAGAGCAAGCACTGAGCTAGGACTGAGGCTGCCAACTGAAGCTCGCCTCCAGTTCCTAGTGCTTTATTATTATGATTTTTTTCCTTTGAGACAAGTCTCACTATGCAGGTTATCTGTCCTAAACCGCTCACTCTGTAGACCAGCCTGGCCTTGAACTCAGGGAGATCCCCTGCCTCTGCCTCCTGAGTGCTGGGATTAGAGTCAGTCAGTCAGTCAGTCAGTCAGTCTCTCTCTCTCTCTCTCTCTCTCTCTCTCTCTCTCTGTGTGTGTGTGTGTGTGTGTGTGTGTGTGGTTTTTCGAGACAGGGTTTCTCTGTGTAACAGTCCTGGCTGTCCTGGAACTCACTTTGTAGACCAGGCTAGCCTCGAACTCACTGAGATCCATCTGCCTCTGCCTCCCGAGTGCTGGGATTAAAGGCGTGTGCCACCATGGCCCAGCGTTGTTATTTTTTATTGTAAAATACTTCAAACAGATACCAAAGTAGAGTGGATAAATAACAAACGCCTGGTTTCTATCACTTAACTTTATTTTGTTAAGCTTATTTTATTTGCCACTGAGCTTGTTTGGAGGTGGAAATAGTTGAGTGACTTTCCTAGACATCGCATCCCCTGTAAATTCGGCTTCAGTGTGCACCGCTAAGCGATGAGGACCTCTCCTCTAGTTCTCCACCATGCTGTTACCACGCCTTACACAGCACATAGAACTTCTCAGCAGCCCCTGAGATCGTGCCCATGTGCAAATTTTACAATTATTGAGCGAGAACTACTTTAAGTCCCTATGGGGTGGCCTCCTGAGAGACGGCGCGGCTCTGTGCCCCGCGATGAGTAGATCTGTACACTCTTCTGGTTTGCTTTTTGTTGCTGTGGTAAAGACCGTGGCTGAGGGACACCTCGAGAGGAGAGGCAGGCAGGAGCTGAAGCAGAGGCCATGGCGGAATGCTGCTCACTGACGTACTCCCCATGGCTTGCTCAGCCTGCTTTCTTTCCTTTTCTTCTTGAGACAGGATTTCTTTATGGAGCCCTGACTCTCTTAGAATTTACTCTGTAGACCAGGCTGGCCTGGAACTCAAAGAGATCTGCCTGCCTCCACCTCTTGAGTGCTGGGATTAAAGGTGGGTGCCACCATGCCCAGCTTCATCTTTCTTTCTTCCTTCCCTTACCCTCCCTCCCTTCCTTCTTTCCTTTCTTTCTTTCTTCCTTCCTTTCTTTATCTATTTATCTACCTATCTATCTACTTATTTATTAATTATGTATACAGTGTTCTACCTGCATGTGTCCCTGCAGGCCAGAAGAGGGCACCAGATCTCATTACAGATGGTTGTGAGCCACCGTGTGGTTGCTGGGAATTGAACTCAGGACCTCTGGAAGAACAGCCAGTGTTCTTAACCTCTGAGCCATCTCTCTAGCCTTCAGCTTGCTCTCTTAACCACCTGCCCAGGGATGGCAGTGCTCACAGTGGTTAGGGCCCTCGCACTTCAATCATTAATCAAGAAAATGACCCACAGACATGCCTACATGCCCAATCTGATGGAGGCATTTTCTCAATTGATGTTCCTTCTTTCCAGATGACCCTAGTTTGTGTAAAGTTGACATACAAGCAACCACACACACACACACACACAATTGCACATACATGCACATATTTTTGCATGTATGTGTGTTTGCGTTTGAATGTCCAAGTGTGTGTGTGTGTGTGTGTGTGTGTGTGTGTGTGTGTGTGTGTGTGTGCCTGTCTGTCTGTGTGAATGTGTAAATGTATATGCCTGTGTAGGTCTGAGATCAGTATCAGGTGTTTTCCACTTTATATATTGAAGCAAGGTCACACTTGAACCTAGGGCTTGCCTATTAGGTAAGTCTAGCTAGTCACCTTGCTCGGGAACCCCCCGCCCCTAGTACTGGGATTACAGGTGGCTGTACACCCACACAGCACTTACATAGCTGTTGGGGATTCGAACACCTGCTTCTTCACAATTGCACACCAAACACTTCTCCCAGCCGAGCCATCTTTCCAGCCCCAGTTCATATATCTTTAAAAAGAAGTTAGAAGTCTTGGTGGGCCTGAGAGTTCAAGAGGGGTGTCGGGCCTTCTCATCTGTTTGGTAGTTCATTGTAGGCAGCATGGGCTAGACAGAATGACGGGGGGGGGGGGGGGGGCACGAGGGCCTCAGTCACACTGCCTTTTTTGTCTGAGGTCTGTCATCCAGCTGAGAGAAAACATAACATTGATTGGGCCCCTTTCAGAACCTGCTGATCTGTCATGAGTTTCTCCTCCTCTGCCCCTTTCCTCTCTGCTCCTCCTTCCTCCCCCCAGGCCTCCTCTGCCATCCTCCTTTCCTGTTCCCTTCTCTCCCTTCTCCTTCCTTATTTATTTATTTATTTATTTATTTATTTATTTATTTATTTATTTATTTTTCTGAGACAGGGTTTCTCTGTGTAGCTTTGGTGCCTGTCCTGGATCTCGCTCTGTAGCCCAGGCTGGCCTCGAACTCACAGAGATCAGCCTGGCTCTGCCCCTAAGTGCTGGGATTAAAGGTGTGCGCCACCACCACCCAGCCAGAAAACAAAGTTTAAGAAAAGTATTTCATAATGTTTTAAGAAACTTAATGATTGGAGAGATGGTTTAGTGGTTGAGAGTTTATGGCTTTGTGTTGGCTTATTCGTAGTCATCCTGAGCTGCCTTTGGCCTGGGGGCTGCAGGCTACCCCTCTTAGTTAGCTCTTCCTTGCCCAGTTGGCTTGAGAAATCAATCAGTCTGTGTGCTGCTTCCCACCCAAGCTGCCTTTCCTGGTTGTGAAGACCAGCAGGCAGGGCAGTAGAGGGGGCTGCAGAGACAATCAGGAGGAGCAAACTGCTTGCTTAATAGCTTTGTTTTAGTTATAATTTAATTTTTAAAATTCATCTGCTATGTGACTTCCTTTGAAACTGATTCCAGCCCTATATCTAAATCCCCTAAAAGGAGCATGAAAGGTCACCAATGAGGTTTTTACAAATTTTTATTAACGTTTCCGTGGTCACCAGTGGGTCAAAGTTTTCCTCTTATTTAACTGCTTTTCTGGTCTGTTATCTCCAAGGAGGGACACAGGGTCCTTGCAGTCACAGAATATACTTTTGTCCTTTCAACTCTTCTGCCCCAGCTCTCTCATCCTGAGAGGTGTCATGTAGTGAAACTGTATAGCTCAAATCACTTACCTGCTTCCTCCTCCCCCTGCAGGGTTTTCCTCACTCCTGGGAGACATGCAGCCTTCTAACAACTACTACATGTACCAGCAGCCACCACCTCAGCAGCAGCAGCAGCCGCAGCAGCAGCAACAGCAACAGCAGCCGCAGCCGCCGCCACCCCAGCAGTCACAGCCACAGCAGCCCCAGGCACCCACTCAGGGCCCCTCCGCTGTAGGGGGTGCCCCTCCACTGCACACCCCAAGCCCTGATGGTTGTACGACACCAGGGGGAAAACAGGCTGGAGCTGAAGGCTACGGACCCCCCGGTGTGATGGCCATGCATCCTCCCCCACTGCAGCACGGAGGCTACCACCCTCATCAGCACCATGCCCACCCCCACCCTGCCCAGCAGCCACCGCAGCAGCAGCAAGCGCAGAGCCAGGCGCCCATCAACAGCTCTGGCTTTGGTGAGCACGGAGGGGACAGAGAAAGCTGGGAGGAGGGTGAGTGAACCGTGTTCTGCCGGCGTGGAGGAACCGTGGGTGCAAAAGCTAACAGTTGGTCTTTTAGGTTCAGTCTCTCACCCTCTTCCTTCATCTCAGCCGATGGAGTTGCTACACAAAGCCCTGTACTATGGAGGATTGAGGCTGGGGATTTCGTTGTTTCCCCTTCCTATTCATAGATGAATTAGCATTGTTTTGTATATTTGCCTCTGAACTGCTGGTGCTAAAAGAGCAGGTCACTCCGCCATTCCTGACTCTCCGGTGAGGGAGTCCACAGCTCTCTTGGGAACGCCGCTGTTACTCTGGGCGGGTAGCTGGGAGAAACTGGCATGTGCTGGCTGCTCTCTTACACCCTGTCTCACTACCTGCCTTTCTCTCCACAGCCTTTCCTCCAGACTGGTGCTCCAGTATCGACTCCTTAAAGGAAAGCTTCAAAATGGTGAACCGGCTCAACTGGTCGAGCATCGAGCAGTCCCAGTTCTCAGGTCAGCGCTTTAGGTCCACTCTGGAGCAGAGGGGGAGAGCATTGAGCAGTCCCAGTTCTCAGGTCAGCGCTTTAGGTCCACTCTGGAGCAGAGGGGGAGAGCATGGAGCAGTCCCAGTTCTCAGGTCAGCGCTTTAGGTCCACTCTGGAGCAGAGGGGGAGAGCATGGAGCAGTCCCAGTTCTCAGGCCAGCGCTTTAGGTCCACTCTGGAGCAGAGGGGGAGAGCATTGAGCGGTCCCAGTTCTCAGGCCAGCGCTTTAGGTCCACTCTGGAGCAGAGGGGGAGAGCATTGAGCTGTCCCAGTTCTCAGGTCAGCGCTTTAGGTCCACTCTGGAGCAGAGGGGGAGAGCATTGAGCGGTCCCAGTTCTCAGGCCAGCGCTTTAGGTCCACTCTGGAGCAGAGGGGGAGAGCGTTGAGCAGTCCCAGTTCTCAGGCCAGCGCTTTAGGTCCACTCTGGAGCAGAGGGGGAGGTTCCAGGACCCAGGTGATGCCCAAATGGGTGTGGGGCCGAGACTTTCATCACTTCTGCATGTTGTACAAGAAAGATATAAGTGTTTTCAGGTTTGACTCAAGTGTTTGCCCTTGTTCAGATACTACACTGCTTTATGCCAGTCATCTTTTGTCATGGGGAAGAGGAAAGGATCTTGGGGATTCAGACTCTGGACCACAGTTTTGTAGTTATGCTTCCTGTCAGAGACGATAGTGAATCCATTAAGTCACTTTGAACACTTTTATCCATTAGGGAGATGCAAATTAAAATAAAAATTTGGCAAGGAACAAATAGAATGGAAAGTTGAAAGGCGGAACTGTAAAAAGATGAACTCATGGCCTCTGGATGGTCATTTTGGGATTCCCCTTTAAGAAAAAAAACAAAGTAGTTTCAGTTTTGCAAGAAGCATCCTTAGCTAGAGTGAAATGAGTAGGCTTATTTCTAGTCTATTTTATTCTAAAATTGTGAGTACAGAATAAGGTTAAAGTAAGCAGTAAAAACTAATTAAAACCTGGCACATTTAATGATACTTGTCGTCATATCACATTTCAATATATACTTACATAAGCAAAAAAGAAAAAGGTATAAGTCATTATTGTTAGTGTACAATGCTGGTGGTCCAAGATGAGAGGGAACCGTGCACCAGGGTGGTGTGGTGGTGGCTTTGGTGGCTAGCTGCTCAGGGTTGGCCTGGCTGGTGTTCTCATCGTAGAGCTGATGGAGAGTCTACGGCAGGCCGAGCAGAAGAACTGGACCCTCGACCAGCATCACATCGCCAACCTGTGTGACTCCCTCAACCACTTCCTCACCCAGACTGGTCACATGCCCCCGCAAGGGGGCTCCCACCGACCACCTGCCCCTGCCCGCATCACTGACTCCTGTGCTCTCACCAGTGGCAAAGCGGAGCCATCCATGAACCAAGGTACTCCACAAAGCTGCCAGAGAAGTAGACTGGGAGGGAAGTGAAGGGTGAAGGGAAAAGAGAAATGAGGAAGCAATCTTACAGGCAGTGACCAGGCTGAGTCCTGGGACTGGTTTATTGACTGGACATCTGTCAACTCAATGAGCTCCTGCAGGAGGTCCTGAAGAACCGCAGAAGCAGCTGGCCTGTTCCTTTCCATGCCTTGGTTTGGGAGATCAAAGTTACTAATTAAAAAGGGAGGGAATTTATTAAAGAAAGTCCTTATTCCAAATTGTCCCAGTAATAATCTTCATACGAGGTGGGGGTCAAGCAGGGGAAAACAGACTGATGATCATGTTTATCATGTTTCTGGTTATTCTCAGATTTGATGTTTCACAGTTCTAGACCCCATCCCTTCTCACCCTAAGAACTGAGGACTGGTAGCTTCTGCAGAATGCTTCCTGCTTGCAGGAAGAGAGACAGAGACTGATGGGACAGGGAACGTGTTCTTTCTTCCTGCCTTGTTGACTGCAATAGTCCCCTAGTCAAGTAACTCGTGTTTTGCTTTGGCAGTGAACTCTTATGGGCATCCACAAGCCTCCCATCTCTACCCTGGCCCAGCACCTATGTACCCAATCTCCACCCAGGACACAACAGGATACAGTCGCCCAGGTAAGAGCTGGGAGGGTTTCACTGACAGACAAGCACGCTCGTCTCTCAGTGTTTTGCTTTCTTTCGGAATCCTCTCTCTGCCCTTCTGTCTGTACCTGCTAATGGGTGAGGGCATGGTTCCCAAGGCTGGAGGACAAGACGTGCTCCCCTCTAGGGAGGTGTCCTTCCGGTGAGACTAAGAAAGGCCGTTTTATTTCATTAAATTTGCTTTGTTTTATAGTGCTGGGAGTGGAGCCAGGACCTCACTCATACTAGACAAGGGCTTTACTTCTGAGCTATACCTCTAACCTGGGATTGCTTTAAAATTACTTCTGGGACTGGAGAGATGGCTCAGTGGTCAAGAGCACTAGCTTTTATTCCAGAGGACCTGGGTTTGATTCCCAGCCTCTACATGGCTTATATGGCTTACAATGGTTGATGACTCCAGTTCCTGGGGATCTGATACCCTCTTCTGGCCTCTCTGGCATTGCGTGAATATGATGCACAGACATACATGCAGGCAAAACACACAGACACATACAGTAAAATAATTTTTAAAAATTAAAAAAATTACCTTGTAACTGCAATACTGAAAGGAAGAATAATTATAAATGTTAGTGAAAGATAACTGTGAGGGATGTTTATGTCCAACTTTGGAATCAAGATGGAAGACAGGCAAATGAAATGAATGGCTGTTTCCCTGTCACCTCACCATTAGTGTCAGGGGTCTGGGGCAAACTATTTTTTTTTTTCCAATTGTGTTTTGCAGTGTTGGGGTTAAACTCTTGTATGCTGGGCAAGTACTGTACCACTGAGTGGCTTCCTCAGCATGGGATTGAACTGTCTTTGATGGTGGGGAGACACTGAACCCCTGTAGATGGTACACATGAACAGATTTCTCATGTTTAAATGTATTTCAGGAAATTCACTGTTGTCATTTTATTTGATCACAAGTAGTTCAGTTTTTTTTTTTTGTTTTTTGGTTTTTCGAGACAGGGTTTCTCTGTGTAGCTTTGCGCCTTTCCTGGAACTCACTTGGTAGCCCAGGCTGGCCTCGAACTCACAGCGTTTTTTTTTTAAATTTATTTATTTATGTATTTATGTATACACTGTTCCACCTGCATGTATGCCTGCACTCCAGAAGAGGGCACCAGATCTCTGGTGGTTGCTGGGAATTCAACTAAGATCCTCTGGAAGAGTAGCCGGTGCTCTTAACCTCCGAGGCATCTCTCCAGCCCAAGTATTTCAGTGTTTAGGATGATGTCTGTTTCTTTGTCCGTGCCCTGCAACTGTGACTTTCTGTGCTGCTGTTTCACATGATATCACCTCCTTAAGTTATTTTGTCAGGTAGAGTTTATGGCATGTGCTTTGGTGTGTTTCCTGAGGTGTCGCTGAATGAATAGTCTGTAACAGAAAGAACCCCAGGCTGATCAGTCTGGTGCTGTCTCTGTGTCCTTCCTGGTGTCATTGGGGCAGAACACTCCCCATCTAGACTGATGGACTTGCTTCTCATCCAGCTTCCTTTCTGGTCTGTCTTTCTTCTCGACAGCACACCACATGGTTCCGCGGCCGCCCGTCCCACCTCCTGGTGCCACTGAGGAGATTGCTGACGACTTCGACTGGGACTTGATCACTTAGTGAGTCAGAGTGGACGTCAGCCCAAGGCCTGGTGGTGGATTCTCGCCGTGGCGGAAGAACGGTCCCCGCCCATCCTCCCCAAACCTGTATATAGATATATAGCTTCTGTCTGTTCTCTCTGTCAGAGGAGCCACCGCGAGATGCTGCCGAAGATAACCCCTTTCCTTCCTCATTCTCCGGTTCCCTCCTAGTTCTTTTATTATTATTCTAATTATATTATTGTTATTATTGGTTATATACTGCCCAGTCTACTGCCCCTCACCATGGGCTATGCCCTCCTCTTTCCTATTTGAAATCTTCAGGATGCAAGATGAGGCTGTGGTAGCTATAGAGAAAGGTTTCGAATTTGAGTTCAGCTTTCTCTCTGAGAAACTCAATGCTGCTTCCACCTTTCAGCTCTAAATTGTGTTCTGTTCCTGTCTGTTTCAGGCTGGCCTGGATAGGCCTCAGCGAGTGGAGGGGTCTAAGACACTGCTTAGCAGCCATGACTTTGCAGGTTTTACTCAATGGTGCTAATTGTGTCCTGAACTCTTCCTTTATGTACCCAGTCTTTACTTTTTCTGGCAGTCCTCATTCCCCATAAAGGGTGGACTGGGACAGCTGAGTTGAGTAGAAAGTCATGGAGAAGTGACGGGGTGTAAATCTGCATGAGGTTGGGTGTGCACTGCCTTGTCAGGGCATCCCTGGCTTCCTCCTGCCATGTCAGGGCATCCCCGGCTTCCTCCTGCCATGTCAGGGCATCCCTGGCTTCCTCCTGCCATGTCAGGGCATCCCTGGCTTCCTCCTGCCATGTCAGGGCATCCCTGGCTTCCTCCTGCCATGTCAAGACATCCCTGGCTTCCTTCTGCCATGTCAGGGCATCCCTGGCTTCCTCCTGCCATGTCAAGACATCCCTGGCTTCCTCCTGCCATGTCAGGACATCCCTGGCTTCCTCCTTCCATGTCAAGACATCCCTGGCTTCCTCCTGCCATGTCAAGACATCCCTGGCTTCCTCCTTCCATGTCAAGACATCCCTGGCTTCCTCCTGCCATGTCAAGGCATCCCTGGCTTCCTCCTGCCATGTCAAGGCATCCCTGGCTTCCTCCTGCCATGTCAGGGCATCCCTGGCTTCCTCCTGCCATGTCAGGGCATCCCTGGCTTCCTCCTGCCATGTCAGGGCATCCCTGGCTTCCTCCTGCCATGTCAAGGCATCCCTGGCTTCCTCCTGCCATGTCAGGGCATCCCTGGCTTCCTCCTGTCATGTCAGGGCATCCCTGGCTTCCTCCTGCCATGTCAGGGCATCCCTGGCTTCCTCCTGCCATGTCAGGGCATCCCTGGCTTCCTCCTGCCATGTCAGGGCATCTCTGGCTTCCTCCTGCCATGTCAGGGCATCCCTGGCTTCCTCCTGCCATGTCAGGGCATCCCTGGCTTCCTTCTGCCATGTCAGGGCATCCCTGGCTTCTTCCTGCCATGTCAGGGTATCCCCGGCTTCCTCCTGCCTTGTCAGGGCATCCCTGGCTTCCTCCTGCCATGTCAGGGCATCCCTGGCTTCCTCCTTCCATGTCAAGGCATCCCTGCTTCCTCCTAGCTAATACTCTCAGGTTAGCTTGAATGGGAGGGCATGAGGACCACTGTTCATCATAGGTTCAGCCTCTTGGAAACACTTTCAATTTAAAGCATTTGGCTTTGAGAAAAGTTCTTTCTGAGAATTAACTGTGGCCATTACTGCATATGTAAATTGTCTTCCATCTTCTTTTCCCCTTCAGCAAATACGATTTTGTCTTCCTGTAGCTGTTTGTCCAAATCATCCCCCTGTCTTACTTTCTTCTCCCATTTTCTGGCATTCTCAAATGACAAGAGGAAGCCATTCTCACTCCGAGTTTTTTCATGTCCTCGACATGCTGCGAAAGCCTCTTTCCTTGTCATAGCAGACTCTGCCCGTAGTCTTGCTGATAGGAGGGTGGGGAGAAGGAAGGGGATTGGCGTAGATACGGGCAGGGAATGTGCCGTTTGTTTAATTACGCAGGGAGCGCTTCTCTTGAAATCCCTGTCAGTGGGACTGAAGCTTTTGATTTTGACAGGCAATGAAAATCATAGGAGGGAAGTTAATATGGAGACAGGATGCAGTAAAGGCAAGGGGCACTCCCAGGCGTGGGGATGAGTAACCTCCTTTAACAGCAAGTGGCCATGACTTACTGCTGCAGAGTTCTTAGTGAGTGTGTTTGTTGAATTTGGCTTATGAGAGGGAAGACCAAGTTTACTTCCATTTTTCTGAAATGGCCAAAATACATAGTTTAGACAAGGCCAATCTCTTTGTGCTTTCTGATTTTTGTTCGTTTTCTTTTCTTCACCCATGATTTCCAAGATACTGGGCTTCCCATCCCGATTTCCCCCTCATCAACCCCTTTCCTTTCTTCAGAAGGGGGTTAATATATGAGATTGGTGAGGTCCAGTGAGGCTAGGTGAAGGGGCAAGACAGGGCAGTTCACTAAAGAGCACTTTATTTCTTTTGAAGCCTTTGTAAGGAAAAACGAGGGGGGTGGGGTATAAGAAAAAACAAATGCCCTACAACACAGTGGAAGATGGTACTGGAGAGCATTTGGTGGGGTTGAAGTATGATCAGTGTTTCCCACTGGGGAAGGGAGTGTTTCTCTCGAGGGTGGCACATGCCATTGCCCGGTGCCCGATTAGACATCTCCTTATTCCTTCCTTCGGGTATATTCTACGCAGCTTCCCTTTGGTTTTCCTCAACATCTTGCCTTTTCAGAGTAACACTCCTCTTTCTAAACACCTTCCTGGTCAGATCTGTATGAGTTTGGGAAGGGTAGGCTGAATCATACTCCTAAATGCCCCTGGCTCCTCCGTGTCTTGAGAACTAGTCTCATGAAGGGCCCCGGTGGGCAGCCAGAGCAGCTGACGTATGGGGCTGGGGCCTGGAGACTGGCCTTAGGCCTCCTGGGGTTCCAGCTCTCCTCCACCAGGCTCAGGCTTGGAAAATGGCACAGGACAAACTTGATTCCCTTTGGGCCTCAGTTTCCCATCCCCTCCATGATGTGGAAAGAAAACTATTTTGTTGGTCCGGTGTTGCTGGACGTGAAGTTTAGTCATTGTTGTTGTCTTGGGTGATGTGTGCAAAATTGTAGGAGTCACTGCCTATAAGAGGGAATAAGGGAAAAAGCAGAGGAGAAGGACAAAAGGAGAAGTCATTTGGTATTGATCTACCTATCCTAGGCTTCCTCTCCTCAACTCCCATGTTTCTGGTTTGGTGAGTTCTTCATACCACCCATAATGCTTTGCATTGGTGCAGGCTGGGAAGAGGGTGTATAGGCTCACAACTTGATTTTTTTTTTTGCATGCTTTCTTAATAAAAAAAAAAAAAAAAAAGGAATGTTTCCAGTTCTTATCTTATTGGTACTCCTCTCCAATTTCTTTTTGCCAGGGTGGGAGAGGAGAAATGTGAAAGCGCTCGGCTCCTGCTGGCACCCTGCCACCCCTCGCCCATCCTTGCCACTGGGGTTGCGTAGCCTACCCTGACTGTTTGTGAGAGTGATGAAGAAAAGAACTAGGCATGGATTTCACAGCTCGTCTTTAAAATGCTATTAAGTGTAGTTACGTCGTGTTGGCAGTCGGTGGTGAGCAGGCCCACCAACACGTTTGCATGTTGTTTAAAGAGTGGACACAAAGCCCCACCCCTAACCCAGAGTCTGTTTGCATCTGGTACCTGCTGAAGAAGGAAAAACCAGTTTTCTCTAGTGCAGTGCCGCTGTGCATATAAACCACACTCCAGGGCAGGCCCCATGCTGGGAGCAGCTGGCCAACACGGAACAGACTCCATGTTTTCTTATGTATTGTTGTTTATTTGTTTTTGTTTCTCTGTGCAATGGTCCTGGCTGTCCTGGGATTCACTCTGTAGACCAGGCTGGCCTCGAACTCACAGAGATCCATCTGCCTCTGCCTCCCGAGTGCTGGGATTAAAGACGTGTGCACCACCACTGCCTGACTTTTTTGGTAGTTATCGTCTTAGGATTTTCCTTTTTTAGTTTGTGTGTCTGTTTTGATTTTCATCTTTTGTTGTTTTTTCCTTTTTATGAGAGAAAGAACATGAAGTTGTGTGGGTGGGTATGTGGGGAGGATCTTGAAGGAGTTGGGGGAGGAGAGGTAATATGATCAACGTATATTGTCTATTTTTTATGTATAGTATATAACTTTAAAAAAGATTCAGGATACTGTACTGTAGGGAGGGGTTGGGTCTGTGTTTCAGACTTCCTAGAGGTGAGAGTAGAAAACAGGTAAAGATACTTACAGAGTTGTAAATCTGCAGTGAGGGGATCTAATTGTAAAACTTTCTTCAGAGTACAATCCCAAAGTAAGCAGAGTACTTGGAAGAAGTCAGTTATTGCCAGAATTACTATACTTTCAGTCTTCATGTTATGCCAAGATTATTACCCTGCTGCCCTTTACAGTAGCCCAGGATCTGACATCCAGAGCCTTAGAGGACCAGAAACCTGGCTTCGCTTCACAGCGAGGCTGCCGTCACTCACCGTGGGTCTGTTTGCTGCATATTTGCGCAGACACACATGCAGGCGAAATGCTCATACACATAAAATAAAGTCTAAAAGCAGAATGAAAAGGATCGGTGAGTCCCTGAGCCTTGTGGATAAAAGTGTTTATTCATATGGAATATATAAGCTTACATTGGAAAGGTAAAACTGCAGTCTTCTACCCAAAATTACCTCGCAACAAAAAAGAATCTTAGTCATTTGAAATTTTTCTGTTTAGTAGTTTATAAAACAGTTGTAGCCTAAGACCCTTCCCTCCACAACAGAACAAATGTTTTACAAGACTAAGATACATTCAATTTTCTGTCAAGCTTGAATTTTCAATGACTTAACACGTGAACATATACACATAAGTATAGAAATACTAGGGGCTGGAGAGATGACTCAGCAGTTAAGAGCACTGGCTGCTCTTCCAGAGGACCTGGGTTCTATTCCCAGCAACCACATGGCAGCTCACAACTGTCTGTAACTCCAGTTCCAGGGGATCTTACACCCTCACACAAACATACAGGCAGCCAAAACACCAATACACATTAAAAAAAAATAAAGAATAGAATAGAATACAAGATGGTGGGAGTTGCTAATTTTTTAAAATTAAACTGAAAGTTTAGTGCAGTACTATGTATAATAGCTAAGATGCAGACCTGTGGAGGTGTCTGTTAGCAGTTGAGTGGATAATGGCACTATATACACATACCCCATACAGTGTTATGAGCCGTAAGATGAGTGAAATCCTGTTATTAGCCCAAAGGATGGAACTGGAGGACGCTCTGAGTAAGATGAAGTACACACAGAAGTACCACATAGTCTCATATATGACAGCCAAAAATGTCAACCTGAGCAGGCTGGGGAGTAGCTCAGCTGTTAGGATGCTCAGTCAGCATGCTGGAAGCCCTGGTTTTGATTCCCAGCACCCTGTAAGACTGGACATAGTGGTCCCGGCCTGTAATCCCTGCGTGGGAGGTGGAGGCAGGAGGATTGGAAGCTCTTTGGTTGCATAGCAATTTTGAGGTCACCTTGGATTCTTGAGATCTTGTCTTAAAGAAAAAAAAAAGTCAACCAGAAAGAATAATGATTAAGCAGGGTATGGGGGTTGAAGCGTGAATGCTGTGCACATATGGATCAGTCACATTGAACCTTAGATGGACAATTGCTGTGTGTTAATATAAAAAACTGAAAGGACAGAGAAAAGCAGTATGTTATCAAAATGTGTGGACAAGAAAATTGTGTCGTCAGCTGGAGGTGCTGGTGCTGCGGTCTAGTGCTGTAGCAAGAGACCTGTGAGTCTGAGGCTAGCCTGTGCTACCTAGAGAGACCCTGGTTCTAAAGCAAACACAATCTAGCAACAAAAAGTGAAAGAAAAAGGAGAGTCATGGACAAATGAAAGTATGATATTCACTGATCAACACTGGGATGTTGATGAAAATATGAAAGTGGATAAAATCCTCATGTTTCAAAATAAACATTTTTATCCTGTCTACAAAAAACAGCAGTGTAAGCACAAGATTTAGGCACATCGTGGTAAATGTCAGAATACACAGCTCTCATTCTTGCAAAGGTGCTTTCCTGAAGTGAGAGGGCACTGGAGAAAGAGGCCTTTGTACTTCATTACTCGTTAATTCCTTTACAATTGGGTGCGTATGTTACGTTAGAATACCATGGTCCAGATAAACATTAATTGGAAAAAAATTCCCAAAGAGAGCGCACTTTTGTCATACAAGATACCTAGACTCGTGTTTCAAACCTTTTGATGGTATTGCATCAGAGGGCAGTGACCTCAGTGAGGTGAGGAATGACAGTCCCACCCTTCATCTCGCCTTCCGCCGAGTTTGGGGTGAGGAGAAAAGCATCTTTAGAACACTGCTTTATTCTATGTGAGGCTCAAAGTCTAACGTGGAAGACTAAGAAAGGGGGGCCAGGCACAGTGCTGCATACCCCCATCCCCAGCAGGAGACAGAAAGACCCTGTGTGGAAAACAAAAAGGGAATTCAGGAGTTTAAGAAATGGGACATTGAGGGCCATGGTAGCACACACCTTTAAATCCCAGCACTCAGGAGGCAGAGGCAAGTGGATCTCTGTGAGTTCGAGGCCAGCCTGGTCTAGAGAGTGAGTTCCAGGACAGCCATAGTTACACAGAGAAACCCTGTCTTGAAAAAACAAAAACAAGCTGGGCGGTGGTGGCGCACGCCTTTAATTCCAGCACTCGGGAGGCAGAGCCAGTCGGATCTCTGTGAGTTCCAGGCTACCCTGAGCTACCAAGCAAGTTCCAGGAAAGGCACAAAGCTACACAGAGAAACCCTGTCTCAAAAAAAAAAAAAAAAAAAAAAAAAAAAAGAATGAAAAAACACACACAGAAAAAAACCAAACAAACCAAAAAAACGGGACATAGATGGCTCTATGAACAGGCGGAATACATAGGGAAGAGAACACTCCAAACCACAGCTTCCAAAACACTCCACGAGTAGGAAAGTGTTCATGTGCGTCTGTGCTCATTTAGGGGTAATCATGGGCACCTGGAATTATCCGAGGATGCTTCCAGTGGCAAGCATTTGGCGCTGTTTTCTGTTCCAGTCTCTACCTCATCACTGCTTGCTTTCATGGGCCTTTTCTTTAGTGTGTCTTTTATTTTTCTCCACTTAAAACCGTCACCACCGTAAAGCTGTACAATAAATGAATGTCTTTCACTCAGGACAATAAAAGCAGCCTTCTGTGCAAACTAAAAGATGATTTAGATGATGCTAAGGAAAAAAAGATTAATATTGAAAACAGATGGGTAAGTTATTTATCTCACACTGCTTAGTTAGGGATAGGAACAGACTAAGCCAAATGACTGTAAAACTTAATGTTAATCAGAAACAAGAGGGCCCTGTTAAAACACTAGTCCCCATGGGCCAGAGATTCTGAGTCAACAAGCCTGGGATGGGACTTCGCATCTTTAATGTTTGCAAATGATGTTATGTCAATAGTCAGAGACCCCTCTCCAAGGGCCACCAGATTGTCTAAAGTGCCCTGCTCACCATGCCGTCCTTTACCGGTATTCATTCACCTGAGGACATCTGCTTAGGTCCCCAGCTCCACATCTTCACACACCTGTACTCATATTGTTTCTTTTTGAAGAGGCTTTGTCCTGGGTACAGCTGGTAGAGTGTGTGAGCTCTTCACTGAAGGCTGCCTCCAGAATGCCCTTTATGGACTGTTTTGCTTTCTTCCTAAAGTCTTTCCCCAAAAGGGCATAAAGGAAGGGGTTGAAGCAACTATTGGCAGATGCTAAAGCAATGGATATGTTGTCCCAGGATAACACAGCTTGCCTCAAAGGAGTTCCTAGGTCATCAAGCAATAAAAGGACTCCAACAATATGGTATGGAGTCCAGCAGACAAAAAAGACAGTCACCACCACCAGGGCCACTCGAAAGGTTTTGCTCCGAGACTTGGTGAAGTTGACTTTTCGCATTCGGAAGACAATGAGGCTGTAACAAGCCACCATGATAAAAAGTGGCACCAGGAAGCCCACCACCAGCCTTGTGATGGTCATTGCCGCCAGAGGTGTTAGTGCATGATTGTTATACGTGGACTGGGCAAAATAATCATCCTGGAAATCTTGTGACTGCTCAGGGTGAGATACATAACTGTTAGAAGCAGGAGGGGAAATCTGTATGTGAGCAGAGAGAAAAGCGTCGGGGTTCTGTGTGTTGGTTCTGTGATCTTCAACAGGAAACCCACTGGGTGTGGCAGCTATGAGCACACCGGGAGCTTTTACACTGTAATGGGGCTGTTGACTAGATAGTCTTGCTGAATCTAGAGGGAATGGATCTTCAGAAGATCTTTGGAATGTTGGTGACTGGAGGCTAGTGACAGCTGTCCAAAGGTGATCACCTATTGGTGAAGAGGAAGGCCTGTCATCCATTTGTCCTGTTAGCTGAGCAGTGGAGTTGTAAGTAGAATTGTTTTCTGGTAGATCTATATCGTACGTGTAGTCCCAATAATCAAAGGGCCTGTGGGAATCAACATTATAGGTACATAGAGTACGATCATCTATACTGATCAGCTCTCGGTATACAAATACTGGCACACACATCACAAAGGCCACCACCCAGACACATGCGCAGATGGCGAAGGCCGTTCTCACATTCCGATGGTTCTGGCACCAGATTGGCTTGTGCACCATCAGACAGCGGTCCAGACTAATGGCGGTAAGCAGGAAGACACTGGCAAACATGTTGAGGACGATGATGGATGGGATAAGTTTGCATAGGAACAAGCCATAGGGCCAGTGTCCTTGGAGAATCAGGTGAGCCAGGGAGAAGGGCAAGGAGAGGCAGCAGAGGAAGTCGGCCAGGGTGAGATGGAGAAACCAAACTGTGTTCACGGTCCGCTTCATCTTTAGGCCAGCCACCCACAGCACCAGCCCATTGCCTGGCAGTCCCAGTAGGCAAGTGAGGATGAGAATGACCATGGAGAGAATGTCTTGGGATTTAAACAGATGCGGTGAGTATGCATCAGTTGAATTGGTGTCAGCAGAGGAGGACTCCATTGCTAAACCTGCAAAAAGACGAAGAAAATGTTAAAGCGCGTAGTAACTATAAAAACAGGTACTGTTAGGAGGCCTTCTGCGGTGATGCAGCCTCTCAATGCCCGAGGCTTTCAGGAGTCTGGTTTGCATTCCTTCACCAGACAGTTTAAAATCTAGGATGTTGATTTAAATGTGTATCAAAAAG
Organism: Peromyscus californicus insignis; assembly: GCF_007827085.1. Lineage (NCBI taxonomy): Eukaryota > Metazoa > Chordata > Mammalia > Rodentia > Cricetidae > Peromyscus > Peromyscus californicus. The sequence continues at coordinate 137,621,748 of NW_026294584.1, forward strand.
GTAACTTCATTTGGGAGTTCATATCAACTCAAATCTTGCCTCCCCCTTTTTTTGTTATACCCCCTGTGTTTTTTGTTGTTTGTTGTTGTTTTTTTCCAGTGCTGAAATTCAAGCCTAGGGCCAGCACCTGCTGGGCAGCACTCTACTGAGTTACAGCCTCACCCCTGGGCTTTTTGGCACAGGATCTCCATGTTGTTCAGGCAGGCTGGCTTCCAACTGGCTGCATTGTGGAGTAAACTGACTTGAACCCCTGATCCTCCTGTCTGACTTCTGAGTGCTGGGATGTTCCTCATTTCCACAGCTTCTTTCTTCACTCAGTGTCCGCCACTAACACTGAACAGATGTCTAAATGGACAAGGACTTCTAGGCGGACTCTCCCTAGACTGAAGTCATCAGAGGACTTTAGAAAGCTTCGCCACACGGACAACAGCATATAAACGTTGAACTTTGCATATTGTCATTTCAGTTATTTACCTGTTTAGTGTGTGTGTGCGTGTGTGTGTGTGTGTGTGTGTGTGTGTGTGTGTGTGTGTGTGAAACCACAAGGTTTCAGTCCATAACCCAGGCCATCCCCGAACTTGCAGCAACCTGCCTAAGCCTCCCAAGTAGTGAGAGTACAGGCAAGAGTCAAAATTCCCAGCTCTTTTTAATGTCCTTTCACTTGTCACAGTGTCCTCCAAGTAGATGTGTCAGGAGTTGCTCTTAAAGGCTAGGGATGCCTCTTGGTGACTGCCTCTAATCCTAGCACTCAGTCACAAGGCGTAAGGATCGCCACCAGTTCAAAGTCAGTGTGGGCTGCATAGGAAGAGCCTGTCGATATTCCAACGTGTATGTGTAGCGTATTTTATTTATCTAGTAATCTAACAATAGACATTTGGAGTGCTTCTACCTTTAGGGCATTTAAATACTCTATGGCTATATTTCTCTGTTTTCTATTGTTGCAATAAAACCCTGACCAAAAGCAACTTGGAGAGGAAAGGGTTTATTTCTTACATGGTCCAGGTCAGAGTCCAGTGAGGGAAGCCAAGGCCGGGGCCTGGAGGCAGTGACTGAGCAGCCAGAGGAACGCCGTTTGCTGCTTGCTTCTCACCGCTGCTCACCCTGTTTCCTTATTCGTCCCAGGACCATCTATCCGCCCAGTGCGGACAGTGGGCTGGACCCTCCCACATCTGCGGTAATCAACGCAATGCCCAAGGAGTTGTCTACAGGCCAGTCTGATGGGGACACTTTCTCAACTGAAGTTCCTCTTTCCAGATAACTCTAGCTTGTGTCGGGTTGAGAGAGAGCCACCCAGGACAGCAGTTACAGACACAGCGCAGAGCACTTTCTAGACTTACTGTTTCAGTTAAGCCCCCACATCACACAGGAAGATTTAATTTAAGGAATACCAAGTTTTTATCCAATTATTTTCCAATTTTCTCCCTAAATACCTTTTTTTTAAATAAAAGTTTTCATGTTTTTAATTATTTAGTCAATCTTTTATTTTTATGTGTTTGTGGTCATGTGAGCTTATGTGCCCCACGTGCATTCGTGATCCTGTGGAGCAGAAGAGGGTATAGGGTTCCCTGGAATTGGAGTTACAGACAGTTGTGAGTTGCCATGTTGGTGCTGGGAATTGAACCCAGGTCCTCTGGAAGAGCAGCCAATGCTCTTAACCCCTGAGCCATCTCTCTAGGTCCTAAATGTCTTTCATAAGTGGTTTCTCCACAGTGATCTAAGCTGTGACCATACTACTCATTAGGGTGTTGGTTCTTTTTGTTTGTTTGTTTTGTTTTGTTCTTTTCAAGACAGGGTTTCTCTGTAGCTTTGAAGCCTGTCCTGGAGCTTGCTCTGTAGCCCAGGCTGGCCTGGAACTCACAGAGATCCGCCTGTCTCAGCCTCCTCGAGTGCTGGGGTTAAAGGCCTGCGCCACCACCACCCGGTAGGGTGTTGGATCTTACCTTTAACACAGCTTCTCTTTCAAGGCCAACAGCTTGTTTGAGGGCTTGTTATTCTGTTTTGCTTGTTTGTTTGAGACAGGGTTTCTTTGTGTAGCCCTGGCTGTCCTGGAACTCACTCTGTAGATCAGGCTAGCCTCAAACTCAGGGATCTACCTGCCTCTGCTTCCTGAGAGCTGGGATCAAAGGCGTGCACCACCCTGCCTAGCTTGAATTATCAATCTTAACTCTCTTCTTTGTGGTTCGGGTTTACTTTGTCTTCTGTTCCTATTACTCTGCTAAAATTGCATTGAGAACTCAAACCCAAACCGATTTCTCTGTCTTCCACAACATAGTTCTTAGCAGTCTCTCCTCCTGCTCTATGTGACATCCTCCCAATTAATGCCATTTTATAAACATTTCTAAATGAGGCTAATGACTTCCGTTTAGAATTGTGCCCCTTGTATGGCTTCTTCCATTCTCTACACTAAATTTCTATTTGTTAAAATACTTACTCTTCAAGGCTAAGATCAATGCATTCTATCTGAAATATTTTTTTATAATCCCTTGAAGATTCTTCAGTCTCTTCCTTGCACGTGTGTGCACCCACACGTGCATATGCCTGTTTGAGTGTGTGGTTGAGTCTTTTCTGATGTGTGCTGTGAGGTGGCATATTTTATCTTATGTTGTAATTCTTATAGTGGCCCTAAACTGTGTGGTGGTAATGACAAGATGTGTTTACAAATGCCTATTCCACAGGGTTTACCATATGGGTGAATGGTCACTTCTTTTCTTTTGGTTTTTCTGAGATGAAGCCTGATCATATAGCCCAGGCTGGCCTCAAACTGGAGATCTTTTGCTTCCATCTACCAAATGTTGGGATTACAAGGCATGCACCACCATGATCAGGAGAATGATTACTTCTCAGGTTTCAATTTTTCATTTTCAATTCCATTTAAAATTTTAGTTCTTAGCCTTTTCATTTTTACCCAGATGGCTTCCTTAAATTCTATACTGTCTCTTCTAATTTCTGTTTTGTTTTTAAACTCCCAATTTAAAAAAAAAAATTTCTACCTTTTAATCAATACAAGGTTGGTTTTATATACCAAAACAAAATATGCCATTTAATATAATTTTAATACATCATTTCAAAATACAGCCTCATGATCTGCTTAGTTTGACTAACACTGAGCTGTTCATTTTGAAATACAGCTTTTAAAATGAGAACTCAAATGGAATTATGCTCCATAGATGAACAACGTCACTCCCAGTAAATTCTCAATTATTACTGAATATAAGAACACTCTACTTTTTTTTTTTTTTAAATGGAAGCTCAGACATTTGGAAGTGATTCTGCTGAGCTTAACAAAGTTTGACGCATGCAAGGTCTTACATGAGAAGTGGAAGTTAAAATAACAAGTCAGCAAAATGAAGAAGGGAGAAATGATTCCCTTCCTCCTGTCTTTTTCTACTCAGATCCCCGAATCCTCCCAGTTCCTAAGGTGATTGGCAGGAGTGCTGATCTACTGTGCCATCCCAGCGTTGGTGCACAGGATCCAAAGATATTGAGAGAAAAACAGCCAGAGATTGCTAGGAACACAAGAACACACAGAAATCATCTCTGCTCACTTTGCAGTTTTTGATGCTGAAACTCAGGGGATTGTGTGGCCTTCGCATGGCCACAGCTGGGAGGAGCCGCCGGCCCTTCATCCAGTGACTATTAGGCCAATGTTCTTTTTACTGCAAGGATCACACAGCCGAGGAACTTGATAATAAAGTGGAAAGTGCAACTTCAAATAATAAAAGTTGAAAAGAACAAGACCCCAGTATAAGAGAAACTGAGTTTTATGCTGTGAGTTATACTTTAAAAATCACAAATGATCTGCTTTGAAAGTGTATGCAAGCCAGGCCTTAAAAAGTCACCCAGAGCAAGATCACAGTTCATAGTCCCCCAAATTTTGAGAAACAAAAACAAAAACAAACAACCCCCCTCCCTCTATGTTTAAGATTATTAGTTGTTTTTTAAGATTTTAGTATTGAGTTAGCCAGTAGCAATTAAAAAGATATGTAAAATCCTAGAACTAAAATTTACCTATGATGAGTAAAGAAAAGCGGATTCTCAAATCAAATACTAATTATAGGATGATAGAACCAGCAGTGCGAGGGAAGAGCTCAGAGATTTGAAATTCAGAGAGAGAGACAGATGGGGAGCTGCATATGGGTATATACATATACATATAAATAAGGTGTATACCTGTGATCAGTGACTGGAAAATAAAACTAGTGGGAACAAACAGAACCAGAGATCAGGAGAAACAGTCATTTTATGAAAGAGGATAAATGACATAAATATTCATTATTATTTTCAGAATGAAAATATTAAAAGCAAAGACAGATAGAATGTATAGTATTTAGAAAAAAAGAAAAACGGACATGGGGATAAGCAGGAGGAATAAAAGTTAGGGCAAGAGCCGGGCATGATGGCAGCGCACACCTTTAATCCCAGCACTCAGGAGGCAGAGGCAGGATATACATACATCTCTGGGAGTTGAAGGCTAGCCTGGTCTGTGTAGTGAATTCCAGGCCAGCCAAGACTGCATGATCAAGACTCTCTAACAATAAAAACATAAAGACTAGAAGGACATAGAAGATAATGAACTCGAAACCATTGTGCTTGAATAGTACAGCGGGCTAGCCAAAGCACAAGCTATCGTGTTCATCTAGGGTTTCTTACCGAACACACTGAGATGAAGCAGAGGGCTCCGGTCCCGATCTGCAGGTCACCAACAAATCCTATCTGCTCCCCACGCTTAGCTGAGATGAAGTCATGAAGTCCATTGGACAAGTTGCTGAGCGCCGACTTTCCCTACGGTAAAGGGAACTCGGGATCTAGACGGCCATCAGACTGCACAGGAAGGGCCTCTCTCTGTGAGTCACGTCTTCAACTTAGGCGGTTTAGATAAGAAAAGCAGAAGGACAGAGGAGGGAGTGGAATGCAGATGTTCTCTGCCCGAGCTGGTCGTCCTAGCTACCAGAATGCTGAGGCAGGAAGCGAGAAATTTCCAGGCCTGCCTGGGCTACAGAGTGAAGTTTTTGTTTTTCCTTTTAAATTCATTTTTATGTATGTGTGTGTCACATGTTAATGGGTGCTCACAGAAGACAGAAGAGGAGGCTAGATCCGTTGGAACTGGAACCTGACCTGGGTGCTGGGAACCGAGGGTCCTCTGCCAGAGCAAGCCCCATAGAGTGAGGTGTTTAAAAGATTTATTTATTTTATTTTATGTGTAAGAGTTTTGTATATATATATCTCTTCCCAGCCTCTAGAGTGATTTTTTAAGGCCAACTTGAGAATGTTACCAAGATCTTATTTCAAAATAAAAAATAATTAAAGGTCTCGGGATGCAGATCAGCGGCGACCACTTCCCTACTATACTCAGGCCTGTGTTTAATCCCAGCACAGGAGCAAGAAAGTGTGTGTGGGTGGTGGGGGTGGATATGATCAAGATACATTGTACACATATGTATTTGTTAAAGAACAACTAAGAACACAGCCGGGCGGTGGTGGCCCACGCCTTTAATTCCAACACTCGGGAGGCAGAGGCAGGTGGATCTTTGTGAGTTCGAGGCCAGCCTGGTCTACAGAGCAAGATCCAGGAAAAGGCGCAAAGCTACACAGAGAAACCCTGTCTCAAAAAACCAAAAAAAAAAAAAGAACACATTTAACAAAAAAGGATGGCTGAGTTGGGGTCGGGGGTTTGAGGAGGAATACTGTAAAAATACATTTAATTAATCGAATTAATTAATTAATTACATAAAAGAAAAATAGTATCTCTTTAATGTTTGATATGTGGATAATAAACTATGCTATACCAGAATCAGAATGAGTTAAACTGTGTTCTAATCTCTGCACACACACACACACACACACACACACACACACACACACACCCCTATAATACAAACATACTTTGCATGTAAATAGAAATAAAATGGACTGCAATGGGTGTGGATATGTTCATCTGGGGGCAATCTGGGAAAAAATGAGAAGTGAGATGTAAACAAGCCCTCGAGAGATTACAGGGCTTGCACCAGCAGCAGCAGGTGACAGATGCTATGTATGGAAGGAACTGGGCCCGAGGCCGGGGTAAGAGTGCAGCCGGTTCCTCGAGGCCTAGCCTGCGGGCACCAGGCTGCATTTCATCAGGTGCAGATAAAGTCCCTAGAGCATTCCTGCTGCAAAGAATTCTTTCCAATCACCCAGACAGGGTGACCCACATCTGTAAAACAGACACTTGGGATGCTGAGGCAGGAGGATCACAAGTTCTGGGCAGCATGAGCTACAAAGTGAGATACCTACTCAGACAGACAGACAGACAGACAGACAGACAGACAAAGCCTTCTTACTATCATTGTCTGTGACAAAGGCTCCAGTCCACACTGATCAGTTCATTCAGAAAACCACTTTGCCTCCTTTCTTGGTTTGTAATCAGATAATCTGGGATGTCTGAGTTAGAAAATCCTAAAAAGGAAAAAAAAAAAAAAAAGACAAGAGCTGAATAATACCCATTAAGTTATTTCTATTGTTATTTTTTAAACCTACTTTAAATAGTATGAACATACAAAGATAAATTGAGATAATACTAAAATATAAAAGGGCAAAAAAAATGTTTTTTTATTTTCTACTCTAATTCCAGAATAGCCATTTTTAATAGGTAAGTGTCAATTCTTCTTGATTTTTTCCCTAAATGTATATCTATCTATCTATCTATCTATCTATCTATCTATCTATCTATCTATCTATCTATATTTGAGATAGGGTTATTTGAGACAGGGTTTCTCTGTGTTGCTCTGGCTGTCCTGAAACTCACTCTGTAGACCAGGCTGGCCTTGAACTCAGAGATCTGCTTGCCTCTGCCTTCAGAGTGCTGGGATTAAAGGTGTGCACCACCATTGCCTGGCACAAAAAGTAGTTTTGAACAAAATGTAACATAATTGATGTGTGATTTTTATGGCTTGACCTTCCACTGAACACTTCAGAACTTACTTCTATACTCATATACAATGTATACAGTTTCATTACTTACTTACTTACTTAGTCTATTTATCTATTTATTTATTTATTGTGTGTGTTTGTGTGTGTGTGTGTGTGTGTATTTTCCCCTCCAGGATTTGGAAACATTGAATAATGAAGGTATTCAGAAAGCATACAAAAGTAGGATTATAGTATGTGGATAGTCATACATGTACATATACAGTCACATAAAATATATATTGTTGAGACCATTCATTACCATGGTCAAACATTAAATTAGAAGGGTTAAAGAAGAAACTAAAGTTTCTAAACACCAAATTGTTTTAAAGATTCATTTTATTTAACCTTTTAAATTTAAATTTTATTTTATGTGTTTGATTGTTTTATCTGCATGCATGTTTGTGTGCCACTTGTATACCTGGAGTCCACAGAGGACAGAAGAGGGCACTGGATCCTGTGGAGTCATAGACTATTGTTATAGTTATAACTAGAGTTACAGAGCAGTGAGCCACTATGTGAATGCTGGGGGTTGATTGAACCTGAGTCTTCTGCAAGAGTAGGCCATGCTCCTAACTGCTAAGACATCTCTCCAGCCCCTAGATTTATCTTAAGTTTAATTTGTGGGTGTCTGTGTGTTTGTGCATGTGAGTGCAAGTGCCCAAGGAGGCCAGAAGAGAGCACCAGATCCCTGTGGAAATGGAGTTACAGGTAGTTGTAAGCTGATGGGTATAGATACTAGGAATTGAATTGTAGTCTTTTTTTTTTTTTTAAAGATTTATTTATTTACTATGTATACAGTATTCTGTCTGCATGTATACCTGCAGGCCAGAAGAGGGTGCCAGATCTCATTACAGATGGTTGTGAGCCACCATGTGGTTGCTGGGAATTGAACTCAGGACCTCTGGAAGAACAGTCAGTGTTCTTAACCGCTGAGCCATCTCTCCAGCCCCGAACTGTGGTCCTTTTTAAAAGCAACGTGTGCTCTTAAGTCCCCAGCATCACTGATCTATTTTTAAAATAGATACAAATATAATAAGCAAAATTTATATAAAATACAAATGCAAACATGTACTTCCATTTTACATTTTTTCTTTTAAATTTTTGTGTGGGTGTGTACGTATATTCAAGAATGAGTGTACATATGTGTGTGAAGTATGTGTGTAACGATATGTGTGTGTGCAGCTATGTGTGCCTATGGGGGTGCTTGGAGAGACTAGAGGAAGATGTTGGGTAGCAGGTGTTTGGCTCTGTCACTGTCTACTCATTCTTTGTGAGTCAGGGTCTGTCACTGAACCTGAATCTGGGCTGGGTGTCTAGCAGGCCCCAGAATTCAATTCCCCCTTGATGTTCTAGGGCTAGGATTACTGGCATGCACAAGGCTGAGCCTAGCTCTTTACATGGAGCTAGCATCCAAACTCTGGTCCTCATGATGGTGTAGTAAGTGCTCTTAGAACCCACTCAGCCACTTCTCCAGCTTCTCACATGTTGTGGAGGTTTAAATGAGATGTCCCCTTTAAGTCCTAGGCACTTGAATACTTGGTCCACAGTTAGTGGCTGTTTGGGGAGGATTTAAGAGGTGTGACCTTGATGGAGGAGGTATTCCACTGGGGGGTGGGCTCTGAAGTTTCAAAAAGACTCTGTTTTGAGTGCACTTTCTTGTTGTGGGTTATTTTGATCACACTCTGACACTCCTGAGCCTACAAATAATGTTAACCTTGAATCAGAGGGCAGAGGTAGCTACTAGGTGACCAAAATTAGCCATAGAGGATTTGGAGGACCCAGGTATAAAGAGAGACATAGGAAGTAGTAGGGAGGGGCTTAGAAAGATTCATGGGCTCTTTTTGGATCAAGGAAGAAGAGAGAGAGGTCACTTCTCTACCACTTCTCTGGTCAATTGGGTTTTTACCCCAAAATCTGGCTCCTAAGTTTTATTTAATAATAGAACAATATAAATAAATGCTTTATTTGGCATCCAACTTGGGGCATGAGATTGCCGGCTTTGTAGCCGCAGGAATCACTGCTCACTGCCCACTCTGTCATTCAGGTGATCCCATGCCCTCACTTCCCATGACGTGGGTTTCTCCTGCATGTTCCCCTCTGTCAGCTTTTCCGATGACTTGCGACCTCTCCTGACGAGTTTCAGGCTTTCCCTGGAGCCCCTCCCTGGGCTGCCGCATTGCCAGCCCAGCTGCCTCGACACCTGCTTGCACCTGATCAGTCTGCTGCTGCTGCTGATCCTGTCTCACAACCTCAGCCCCTGGCTAAACTGCAGCAGCTGCAGCTGGCTACCCTTGCACAGATCCACCCTTGCTGTCATCATCAGCAGATCTGGCGAGACACCTGGGAATTCCTAAGGGAGGAATTAGTTTTATTTTTTTTAAGGTTTTTCCCACATTAAGAATGGGGAACAGTATTATTATGATTCAGAGAGTTAGGTCTCTGTATGGTTCCACAATGGTTTGAAATTGGAAAGATTAAATGAAGGGATAATCAACTTGGCTGGGATTGACATAATATTGATTGTAATTATTAACAGTGTGGTAATTCATGTTTTATTTTTTAAAAGGTGGTTTGATATTGGTTCCAAATATGAAAAACTGACTAAGATACAATCCTTAGAAAGACCTACTTATGAAACTAAAAAAAATATTCACACACAGACAGAGGAATTTAGAGCAGAACCTACCACACCACTGCATTATGAAAATGAGGAGGAGCAGCCCAAGGTTATTAGAAAATCAACTTTAATTTATCCAGTTGCCATACAAGAACAACCACCAGATGATAGGCACCCCCAAGGATATGCAGAAGTTAACTGGGATCCTGTAGAAATGTTAGATTTGAAAAGATTTAAAGAAGGAGTCATTTCATATGGTATGCATTCACCCTTTGTGAAGCAGAAATTAAATTCATGGGCAGCTTGGAACAGAATGATTCCACAAGACTGGAAAGATTTGGTTACAGCAATACTAGAAGCTGGTCCTCAGTTACAATGAAAAACATGGTGGAGAGAGGAAGCTAGGGTCATAGAACAATGAAGTAGGGCTAGAGGTATGGGAATTTCCCAAGACCAGCTCCTCAATGAAGGCCAGTATGCTGATTTACAAAGATAGTTTAGATTTGATGATCATACCTTGGCCTTATGCAGACAGCAGCTTTGAATGTTTGGGATAGAGTTGGGAAAGAGGACTGAATCATTTACTAAAATTATACAAGACCCAAAAGAAGCTTTCACTGATTTTTTTTTTTTTGCAAAGATTGACTTCAGCTGTAAATAGAATGATATCAGACCCAGAAGCTAGACAAATATTAATTGAATCTTTGGCTTTTAAAAATGCTAATTCAGAATGCAAAAGGGTGATTAGGCTTCTAAAGGCAAAATGAGCACCCATAGATGAGTGGATCTGAACTACTGCTAATATTGAATCTCACACTTGGATGATACTTGGATAGGAGAAGAAATTTCTAAAAATTAAAAAAAATCAAAATGTCAGATGTTTTAATTGTGGCAAACAATGCTATCTGAAAAGGGATTGTAGGCAAGGTATTCCTAGAAACAATGTTTTTCTAGAGATAATCCAAACAGAAGGCCCCAGCCTTCTGTACTATGCAGAAGGTATGGCAAAGGCTGACATTGGACTAATGAGTTCTGATCAACAAGGGGCAGACAAGGTAATCCTTTGTCATTGGGAAATGCCTTAGGGGCCCCTCATAAGCCCTAATGTCAAATTTGATTAAATCATTTCCTGTCTGCATTGGGGAAACCCATCCACAGAGAAATTAAAAGACTTAATGCGGCTAGGCAGTGGTGGTGTATACCTTTGATCCCAGCACTTGGGAGGCAGAGGCAGGAGGATCTCTGTGAGTTCGAGGCCAGCCTGGGCTACAGAGTGAATTCCAGGAAAGGCTTCAAAGCTACACAGAGAAACCCTGATTCAAAAAACCAAAAATAAATAAATAAATAAATAAATAAATAAATAAATAAATAAATAAATAAATAAAAGACTTAATGCCTGTTGTTTAAAACCATACTGCTCTGGATGACAGAACAGCTTCATTAGACAAAACAAACTTTTCAGGAGAGAAAAGAAAACAAGTATTTTGGCAAACTGCCATAAATGATGAGAGACAAAAGTTAAAAATAGAAATAAATGGTATTGAAATTGAGGGTTTGGTAGACACAAGTGCAGATGTAACCATAATTTCACCAAATCTTGGCATCCAGATTGACCTCTTCAGGAGGTAAGTGCTCAGCTTCTAAGGATTGGAACTTTATCTCAGATAAAATAAAGTACAAGATGGGTTGAGTGTATAGGGCCAGAGGGACAGATAGGTAAATTAAAACCATATGTGGCTAACATAGCAATGAATTTATAGGGACATGATTTGTTGCCACAATAGAAAACCCAGATTAACATTCCTCCAATCTCAGAAACAAACCATAAAATAAAGAATGCTTCTAAGAGAAATTTTAAAAGGTATTATCAAGAGCAGTCACAGACCATTCAGGTTGTACATAAGCAGGGCACAACAGCTGGTGGTCTTTCAAGGGTACCAACAGCCCTTCTTTAAAATGGTTAATTAACAAACCTGTCTGGGTGGAACAATGGCCTTTGATATCAGAAAAAGCACAGGCATTATAACAGCTGGCACAGGAGCAGCTAAATGCTCAACATATTGAAGATTTGACCAGACCTTGGAATTCTCCTATATCTGTCATTAAAAAGAAATCTGGAAAATGGAGGGTGGTAACAGATCTGAGAGCTATTCATTAGGTGATCCAGCCAATGGGCTCTTTACAGCCTGTAATTTCCTTGCCTTCTTTATTACCTAAAGGATGGTCTATGATAGTGATTGATTTAAAAGACTTTTTTTTTATTTTACAAGAATAGGATAGAGAAAAATTTGCCTTCACAGTGCCTACTTATAATAGTTCCCAGCCTGTTAAAAGGTTTCAGTGGAAAGTCCTTCCACAGGGACTGTTAAATAGTCCCACCTTGAGTCAATATTTTGTACAACAGCCACTGGAAATAAATTGTAAACAGTTCCCTCAATCTATAACTTATCATTACATGGATGATATCTTACCAGCTGATTCACACACAGATACCTTAGGAAAAAGTGTTTGCTAAAGAGAATTTTGCCTTGTTGGGGATTACAAATATCTCCTGAGAAAATACAAAAAGGAGATTCTATTAATTATCTAGGATATAAGATAAGTTTACAAAATCATTCAACCACAGAAAGTACAAATCAGGAAAGATCAATTATGAACTCTTAATGATTTTCAAAAATTGCTAGGAGATATTAACTGGCTATGGCCTGCAATTAGGTAAGAGCTAAGTAATTCATTTCAAACTTTACTGTTCTCTACAGACATATAAAGCCAGTGGTCTTTTTGTAGTCCCAATTCAATCAAGACTAAAGCTGGCTTTGGAGTGGGAGCATGGCTCCCTCCTTCTCTAAACCTAAGCTTGCTTGTTTAAGGAAAAATCCAAAATCTCTCTCTCATATTAGAAGAGCCATCTGGTACAGGACAGAAGAAAAACCAAAATAAAGAGTCTATTCTATTGCCACTAATCTCACAATCCTTTGGTTTTATTTTGACTCTTCAAAGCTTTTCTTAAGTTATAAATATTATCTCAAAATTTATAAGATTTATTGTGTATGTATTTAAAACTTTCTGTTGTGATATTAATGGTCATGTAGAGTACTAACTAATTCTAGAAATAGATTTCATCTAGCTTCCTGTATGTGATTTCAGGCTTGAGTCTGAGCAGGTAACTAAGAACTGAACTTGTGTACCCCAGATGTATTTAATAGACTGTGGTTCTTTGACCTCTCCAAGATCTGCTGAATATGACATTTAAAATGTTTAAAAGTTCTGCAGTGAACTGTGACCATTCCTAACAGTGACCTTTGAAGTCTCCAAAAGGATGATGGGACCTCACAATGACAATTCCATCTAGATTGTAGTAATGTTATTAAGCTGATCAACACCACCCAAAGATCAGCTTTGGACTACAAACTACTCAGGACAATTTCAAGGTAGTTAGCTAAGATGGTCCACCCTCATAGACTATTCCAGCCAGGACTTCAGATGAGCCCTGTACTTTCCCATCACACTGAGACTGGACAACAGCCAGCTCTCCCAGGACTTACCATTATCTCAATTTTCTTAGTGTCCCCCAAAGATGCCATCACCCCCTGATAACAGGAAGTAATTTTAAGAACATGATGCCCAAATTCCCAAAAGGTGGGGTGGGAGTGAGTTTTTGGGTAGTTTGATGGGGTTATACATGTTTTGTCATTGCTTATGGGGTTGGTTGCAAGTTGTTATTGGCTCATGGTCAGGGAGGAAACTAAGCAAAAAAAGATTAGATTTTAGGGATCTCCTTCTGAAAAGAAAAAAAGGGGAGATATAAGAATGAGAGGAAAAAAGGGTAGACTATTGAATCTACTTTTTAAACTAAAAAAAAAAAGCAACTACTAGTCTGAAATACTTTAAATTGGTATAGATTTTTGTATATTGATACAAATTTAAGGTTTTTTTTTTTTTGAGCTTTTCGAGACAGGGGTTTCTCTGTGTAGCTTTGCGCCTTTCCTGGATCTCACTCTGTAGACCAGGCTGGCCTCAAACTCACAGAGATTCGCCTGCCTCTGCTTCCCGAGTGCTGGGATTAAAGGTGTGCGCCACCACCGCCCGGCAATTAAGGTTATTTTTGTTAGAACATACTGTATATATATATTGCTTCTCTTGTTTAAGGTATTTTTGTATATTGATATAAATTTAAAATTATTTTTGTTGCAATATACTGTATATATCTTTCTGCTCTTGTTTAAGGTATTGTACCTATGCAGCTCATTTAACAATGTCATGTAAAGTTCTGGTCCTTAAAAGCTATTATTACAAACTATTTAGGATAATTAAGAAATGCAGGTTAGTAGTTAGTCATCTATAACAATCAAACTTATAGTCATGTTAAGTATGTTTTCAAGGCCAAACAGAGATATATTTTAGATAGATATATGGTCCTTCAAACACTTCAGAGATCTACAGATCTGTGGTATTTAAAATGTTTTAATAACATAAGGCTTTTCATGACAGTGAGACACGTCTGCTCCTGGCAGCACCAATCTCCTTCAAAAAAAGGATGATGAGCATCAAAGAACCTCTATATGGAGTTTGCTTTTATCTGTGGCAAAGCTAGCCATTGGGCAAGAAATTGCCCTTGCCTGGATGGCTGACACTATGCTGTCCAAATTGTACAAGCAGAACACAAAAGAAGGCAACTGCCAAACTTTGCCAAGACAAAGTAGGACAGTCCTTCAAAACTTTCTTCTTTTATAGAAAAGTCTGTCAGACATTCTAGGTCTGTAGGCTAAAGATGGATTCCCCAACTTTGCAGAGGAACCTTGGAACCTTGGGTATCTGTCCAGGCAGCAAAATGTCTCTGTTGTTTCTATATTTTTGGAAGTTGTTTGCCCTGCATTTCCTGTTTATTCAGGTAATATTATATCCTTCTTGGATCTCTGATGGGGTTGGAGACTAAAGAGTTTATAGTTACAGTTTTCCTTGTTACCAAATTCAGAAAAGAAACTCACAAAAGAGGTGTAAATTGTACAAGGTTGAGAGAAACATAAAAGCTTAAATCGTTTATCTGAAAAAATGTTTTGAGGTCTAAAAAGATAGTTTTGGGTTCATAATACAAGTTATGATAGAAAGTGAATTAGATAGAATACTTTGGACTCACCAAGATAGGATAGATAATGGAGTATTTTCTCTGAATTTACCAAATGCAAATGGACTGAACATTGTGAATGTAATTCTTTCCAGATAATTGTTCTTATTGTATATAGTTATTTACTGTGTTAGAGTTAAAACCTTAACTTTTTATTTAGACAAAAAGGAGATGTGGGGATATTTTGATTGTACTCTGTCGGACACTCCTGAGACTGCCAATAAAGTTTACTGCTGTGGTATGTTCTGTATGTTAAATGTGTTGCTGATTGGTCAATAAATAAAACACTGATTGGCCATTGGCTAGGCAGGAAGTGTAGGCGGGGACAAGGAGGAGAATAAAGCTGGGAAGTGGAAGGCTGAGTCAGAGAGACACTGCCAGCCGCCATGATGACAAACAGCATGTGAAGATGCCGGTAAGCCACGAGCCATGTGGCAAGGTATAGATTAGTGGAAATGGATTAATTTAAGCTGTAAGAACAGTTAGCAAGAAGCCTGCCATGGCCATACAGTTTGTAACCAATATAAGTCTCTGTGTTTTACTTGGTTGGGTCTGACGGCTGTGGGACTGGTGGGGTGAGAGAGATTTGTCCTGACTGTGGGCCAGGCAGGGAAAACTCTAGCTACTCTCTCTCTCTCTCTCTCTCTCTCTCTCCTCTCTCTCTCTCTCTCCTCTGCTTCTCTGATGTGTGTGTGTGTGTGTGTGTGTGTGTTGTGTGTGTGTGTGTGCACCTCCTGCTTGTGGATCTTTCAGATACTACTCCAATAACATGCTTGCCTGTTGCCATACCATAATGGTTATGGATTCACCCTCTTAAAGTGTAAGCCCCTCAACTAAATGCTTTCTTTTATAAGTTTCTTTGGTCATAATGTCTCTTTAAAAACAACAACAAAACAAACCTAACTAAGACAGGATGTAATGATAAGTCATCGGTACTTGTGGTTTAATACTATGCCCAGTTAGAAGAACAATAGTAGGAGATTCTCCTCTGGGACCCATGACCTGTCTAGCCACACATTCTCAGCCCAAATAACTGTGTCAACCAAAAGTTTCATCTTGTGGAGTTGGCCCTAAAGTCAAGCAGAAAGTGGTTGGTTACTCCCATGACATCCATGCCACTCTTGCCCCAGTGGGTATGTGTTGTCAGGCCAGCTGTTATTGTATCTTGCAGGGTTCACAGCTGGTTTAAAATTGATCACTTTCCTCCTCTGGTAGTATGTGCAGCACCTTCCTGCACTGTGAAAGCTATCCAGTAGGCAGGAAGCTTCCAAGTGAGTACCCGCTTGATTTCTCCATGTTCTATGACTCAAGAATGTGGTGTCTTCAACAGGTCTTAATGTCGAGTTCTGGAAGGTAACCAAAAGCATTGGCAATGGCCTGTAATGTTTAGGGGGTGTATGAGGACTCACAGGCCAGCAACTACAAAAGGGGGTAACCCTTTCTTGACATGTGTTGGTCTGTGGTGTCTAGTTGGGACACTGTTATCACTGTCATGCCTTTCTAGGGTGACTCCATTTAAATTCTTTTTATATGTGTGTATGTATATATATTAGGAAGTCTCTACCAGTAGTAGGTTTTTCACATGACATTTTGGGAAAGGTCTTTAGTCTAGCTAGAGTTTTCCTGCCTGGCCCACAGTCAGGACAAATCTCTATCACCTGCCAGTCCCACAGTCGCTCAGACCCCAACCAAGTAAACACAGAGGCTTATTTTGCTTACAAACTGTTATGGCCGTGGCAGGCTTCTTGCTAACTGTTTCTTACAGCTTAAATTAATCCATTTCTATTAATCTGTACCTTGCCACGTGGCTCGTGGCTTACCGGTATCTTCACATGCTGTTTCTCATCGTGGCAGCTGGCAGTGTCTCTCTGACTCAGCCTTCCACGTCCCAGCTTTATTCTCCTCCTTGTCCCACCTACACTTCCTGCCTAGCCAATGGCCAATCAGTGTTTTAAATTATTGACTAATCAGCAACACATTTTGACATACAGAACATCCCACAGCACTTCCCCTTTTTTTTTTTTTTTTCAGAAAAGGAAGGTTTTAACCTTAACAAATTAAAATTACATATAATTTGGGAATTTGGGCGTAGCTTCTCTTACTACTTCCTGCTGGAGGGGGGGCGCTGCAGCTTATGGGGATACAAAGAAAATTTTTGGATTATGGAATAGTCCATGAGGGTGTATCGTCTGAGCCCAGTTGCCTTCAAACCATTCTGGAGGTTGGATCATCTGGGCCATGGTGTCATCGGGAGACCTTTCAGGGGGGTCTTGGCTGGTCAAACCTGATGTGTCTTAATCTGGAACAAATCCATAGCCTCTGGCTTTCTGTGGAAACAAAAGCAGAGCCTCCTTTCCAAAGTAACATATCCTTATATCCAAATTTTTGAAGTCAAGGTACCTTTAAAAATATACATTTTGGCATAACTCAACAGCTTTTTACAATCAAATGTTTTTCTCTGCAGTTAAAAAGTCCCAAAAACAACACAATGCAGATTCTTTGTGTAATATCCATTTTTACGTGGCTTATTTTTTATACTACCTTTACTGTCTCTTTAAAG
This sequence comes from Peromyscus californicus insignis, assembly GCF_007827085.1. NCBI lineage: Eukaryota > Metazoa > Chordata > Mammalia > Rodentia > Cricetidae > Peromyscus > Peromyscus californicus. The sequence continues at coordinate 137,638,998 of NW_026294584.1, forward strand.
ACTTTATTTTTTAAAACTATGTATTTGTTTCTATAACTCTATATATCATCTTTTTTGTCTCTTTCAAGCCTACGTATCTTTTACACACATTGTAAACTATTACATCTGAATCTGTCTTATTGTGAATCTATTGCCTTCAACTGCAGCAGCTGTGGCTGCTGGATCCACCCACCTCAGCTTCCCAACATGGCCATGGCTTACCGCCAGCTCTGGGAGCTATTGGGGGTCTATGCTTTTAGCCAAGCAGCGTGTAGCCCAGAAACCTCCCCTTTTGCTCTGCACCAGCAAAGGCTAAATCCACCATGCAGCTCAAAGTGCCACTTGCAAAGGCCTCATTCCCGCCATAGGCAGGTCGAGCACGCACGCTAGGAACCCACCAGTAGCTCAAACCAGCAGCTGCTGCTCATTTGAGAGAGACAATTAGGAACTGTTTTTAGCTCCGTTTTTAGAATCTTTTCTCAGGTTTTAGGTGGAAACTCTTGCCACCACGTTTGGACGCCATTTCTAGCTAGAGTTTTCCTGCCTGGCCCACAGTCAGAGACAAAATCTCTATCACCTGCCAGTCCCACAGTCGCTCAGACCCCGACCAAGTAAACACAGAGGCTTATTTTGCTTACAAACTGTATGGCCGTGGCCAGGCTTTTTGCTAACTGTTCTTACAGCTTAAATTAATCCATTTCCGTTTAATCTATACCTTGCCACATGGCTCGTGGCTTACCGGCATCTTCACATGCTGTTTGTCATCGTGGTGGCTGGCAGTGTCTCTCTGACTCAGCCTTCCACTTCCCAGCTTTATTTCTCCTCCTTGTCCCGCCTACACTTCCTGCCTAGCCAATGGCCAATCAGTGTTTTAATTATTGACTAATCAGCAACACATTTGACATACAGAACATCCCACAGCACTTTAGTGTTATTTATTCCTCCTCCTATTTCCTCCTTTTACCCTGTCCCTCCCAACCCCTCAACCAGCTTAACCCTTCCTGTCCCATTATACTCTTTTCTCTCCTTATATTGCTGTATTCTGTCTTCCTTCCTTTAAGTCCTGTGCCCCACCATGGCCTCTTACTGATTCCCTGACCTCCATGAGCATTCCAAATGGGATACACCTATCTGAAGATTCAATGTTAACATCCACAAATAAAAAAAAAAAAACAGAGATGTTTGTCTTTATTGGTCTGTGTTACCTCACTCAGAATGATGGTTTCCAGCTCCATCCATTTACCCAGAAGTTTTCATTAATTTTGTTTTTCTTAACAGGTGTATAATATTCCATTGTGTAAATGTACCACATTTTCATTATTCATTCATCAGTTGATGGATATCTAGGTTGTTTCCATTTCCTGTATATTATGAATACAACAGCAATTAACATGGATAAACAGGTTTCTCTATAACAGAATATAGAGTCCTTAGGGTTTATGCCCAGAATGGTTTTAGATGGGTCATAAGGTAGACCATAAGACTATTTCCAGCTTTTTGGAGACTCTCCACAATGATTTCTGATTGAAGTGTTTTTTTCTAAGTAGATCACACAGACTGACAGGTAACCTAGGATCTGAGTAAATTCTCCCACTGGGGACTTTTTTTCAAAGTTCCTCCATAAGAAATGACCTCACCGTGTTGGATTCTCAGAGATGACCCCATGAAGTGCCCACAGACAGACCAGGATTCAGAACAGAGAGTCAGCAAACTACAGCTAATGTGCCAAGTCCTGACCCTACAGCTAATGTACCAAGTCCTGACTCTATAGCTACTGTGCCCAAGTCCTGTCCCTACAGCTACTGTGCCAAGTCCTGTCCCTACTGCTAACGCGCCAAGTCCTGCCCCTACAAATAGTTTTCACATTTCTTATAGGTCTGTATTCATTTGTGCTCAATATTTTTGACTTTGGACTGTTGTACACCAAAGCCTAAAAACATTTACTAGCTGCCCCTTCCCTGTGTCCCCCCCCAACTTAATGTTCTCCCTTCCCCACCCCTTTCTCTCTCACTCCTTCAGTGTTTAAGTTTCATGTGCACGGGTGCCTTGCCTGCATGTATGTTTATGCACAGTATAAGTGTAGCATCCATGGGGGCCAGAAGAAGGCAATCGGTTCCCTGGAACTGGAGTTACAGATGACTGTGAGACACCACGTGAGTGCTGAGAATTGAAACCCAGGTCCTCTGGAACAGCAGCCAGTGTTCTTAACTGCCAAGCCATCCCTCCAGTCAAGCTGTTCTTTAAAATAATCTGCACAAAACAGGGCCTTCTTTGAAAACAAAAACCAGAATCTATAGTCACAGAGAGCCACAAACAGTGAAGATGTTCTCATGCCTCTGAGGAGGAGGAGAATTTCATTTCCTTTCTTGAGAGTAATTTGAAATTTCATATCAAAAAGTCTGCCTACATGTGAACTTACTTACCAAGCAGTTCTTTTTCAAATAAGTACATTCTACTTTTTAAATATGTGCATGATGATTTGGCTACAAAGATGTTCACTGAAGCATTCATTATGGAGCTGACATGTTGGGAAACAGCCTCAGTACCTAATAATAATGAATTTTGTTGGACAAATAATAATGCATCAGTTCATGTCAGCTTGAGCAGCCACAATCCATGCGTTTTGATAGACATGAAAAACAGTCATCATAAAGTGTTGAGTAAAGCAAAATTGTAAAGAAATCAAACAATATCAGCCCATTTTATGATTATCAGCAGACATAGGATATCGCAGACACCCGCGAGAAGAATCTGAATAAAAATGGTAACCCATATGGTGGGACTGTGGGTAACTTTTGTTTTCTCTTTTTGTATTGTATAGTATTTATATATTAAAATGTATACTATATGTAAAATGTAACATTTAAATGCAATATTTATGTCCTACTCCATCTTTTGTTACAGTCCAGTAGATCCAAATCCGATGATGGAAGAGTTTGAATGGTGCATTCTTGCATCAAACAGAAATGTTCTATGAATAATCTTCAGAATTAATCTTCCTTTGTATTAAAGCCAAGGCTCTAAGTTTGCCCTCTGTCTCCCACCCATAGTTGAACCAGCTGACCCAAGCATTCCCCTCTGTGCGAGTTCCCTCCATTCCCATCCTTTGCAGTCTGTTGCTGCAAAACGATGCTCTCCAAGCCCAGTGTCTTTAAGCAGCTGCAGCGTTAGTGTTTGCATCAATGTGTGCTGTGGGGACAGCCTGCCTGCCCTCCACCAGGAGTCATCTTGGCTAACTTGAACAGCTGGAGTGGGCTGGCATAGTTCAACTTGGGTCATGGGCCTGGTGGGCCTGTGGCTGGCACTGTTGGAGGGATGAGGCAGGCCCTTGGTTCTTGTCCTTGTGCCTTCTTCTTTTCATGATTAGCCTGGGTTTCCTCCCAGTGAGTTCATTTCAGGGAAACTTGGCCTTCAAATATATCAGTTGATTTCTCCAAGATCTCAAGAGCATAAAACTGTTGGGGCCTTTGTAACAATACAAGTTCAGAACAGGGATAGTATTGGTTCAGCCACACTTGATTGACAGGGAGGCACAGACTGCCCAGGTTCAAAGGGGTGAGAAAGCTGGGAGGTGCATTGATTGGGGACTAAAAAAAAAATTCTTATACCCAGAACTTGCAGGAGGATTTTTAGCAAATTATCTGGAAATGTAGGCAGACTGACAACTTGTATAGTCATCACAGACCTTTGTATTTCTCTGCTATAGAGTAATTAAATTCAGCAATACCTATGAAAGGATAGTTCATAATTTATACTTCTCAGTTGACACAGTGCATAGACAATCTGTCCAAATAACCTTAAAATTTTACTACCTGACACTCAATGAGAAGACCCCAATTAAAATATCAACACTGAACTAACCATTCCCCTTAAGCGCAGCTGGGTAACATCATTCTGTGTCAGCTCCAAGACTGCTCGGGCTTCAAGCTTCTCTGATGAGACTAGAGTTATGTGAAAGTATTTTTGACTGCAGTTCAAAACACTTTCCAGGCGGATCAGTGTCTAGCACAGCTTTGCAGGAATTGCTAGAGGAACCATAGATACTGGGCAGAAGTGGCGTGGGTTGTAGTGAGTGCATGAGGCATTGTTCGTTAAGGAGGAAAGGGGGGTTGTAGAAAGTTGAGGATGGGCATGGAAGCTCCAGATCTCCCCATTGCCCTGCTCACATGCCCCCTGCTGCTCTGCACTGTTGTTCCTGGTACCGAATCTGGTCGCTCTTTCCCTCTCCCCTCCTCTCTCTTTTCAGTGTCTCCAGCATACTGCAGAACTCGTCTGTCCCTGAGAGACAATCCCAGCAATGCACCACTGACTGTCCTTACTCCGTTTACTCACCCCACAGCTGTGGCCAGAGATTTCCTTTTCTCCTGCACCCAAATGCCTCCAAAGAAGGTCCTGTGCTTGCCTGTCTGCTCTTTCCTCATTCCCACTCGCGGTGTAGTCATCAGCGTATCTCTGTCTTTTCCTTCCCCTTCTGTAGATCAGCTTTCTGTATCAAATACCTCAGTTCTATCAGCTTTAAGGGAAGTATGGTGGTTTGAAAGAAAATGGCCCCCAAAGGGAGAGGCACTATTAGGAGGTGTGCCTTTTTTGGAATAAGGTGTGGCCTTGTTGGAGGAAGTGTGTCACGGGGTGTGGGGGAGGTGGGTTTTTGAGGTTTCCTTTGCTCAAGCTATACTCAGTGTGGTAGACGGTTCACTTCCTCTGGCCTGTGGATCAAGATGTAGAACTCTCAGATCCTTTTCCAGCCCCATGTCTGTCCTACATGCTGCCTACACATCCCAACATGATGATAATGAACTCAACCTCTGAAAACTGTAAGCTACCCAAAATTAAATGTTTTTCCTTCCTAAGAATTGCTGTGGTCATGGTGTCTCTTCACAGCAATAGAAACCCTAAGACAGGAAGGAAGGTTGGACTTGACTCACAGTTTTGGACATTTCAGGCCTTGACTGATAACTTCCTTTGGCTTTGGCCTGTGTCAGCACAGGACAGCATGGTAGGAGGTGTGGGTAGAAGCAGCTTGCTCACCTGTGGTGGTAGTGTGTTCCCCGAAATATTGTGCATGCTAATAAACTTATCTGGGGTCAGAGACAGAACAGCCACAATATTAAACATAGAGGTTAGGCAGTGGTAGCATACGCCTTTAATTCCTAGCTTTCCAGAGGCAGAGATCTACCTGGATCTCTGTGTGTTCAAGGATACAGCCAAGCATGGTGACACACGCCTTTAATCCTAGCTTTCCAGAGGCAGAGATCTACCTGGATCTCTGTGTGTTCAAGGATACAGCCAAGCATGGTGACACACACCTTTAATTCCCAGAAAGTGAGCCTTTAATCCCAGGGAATGATGGTAGAAAGCAGAAAGGTATATAAGGCGTGAAGACCAGAAACTAGAAACATTTGGCTGGTTAAGCTTTTAGGGCTTCTAGCAGCAGTTCAGCTGAGATCCATTCGGATATGAGGACTCGGAGGTTTCCAGTCTGAGGAAACAGGATCAGCTGAGGAACTGGCGAGGCGAGGGTAGCTGTGGCTTGTTCTGCTTTCTCTGATCTTTCAGCATTCACCCCCAATAACTGGCCTTAGGTTTGATTTAATTAATAAGACCTTTTAAGATTCATGCTACACTCAAACCCATGGCCAAGTGTGAGGACGTGAAAGAGGAAGGTGCTTGGGGTCCCAATATGCCCTTCAAGGGTGTGTCTGCTGTGCCCTAACCCTCTCCCACTGGGCATTACCTCCTGAAGCTTCCACCACCTCCCAATAATGCCATGGTCTGGGAACCCAAGGCCTTCACACAACCGGCTTTGAGATATTTATCCAAACCATAGCACCCCTGAAGTCCAGGAAATCTCACTCACAATGACCACCAACACCCCCAGGAAGCCCCTTCCACCTCTGTGGCCATCTTCCCTGTAGCACAGAGTGCTGTCGGACCTCCCGTCCATTCGGTGCGCATTCTCCACCTTGGTCTCAGTTCACCAAGCACCCCAGCTCTCTGGCTGCAGAGCACAGGAATCCCGCGTTTCTAACCATGCTGGCAGGGCTGAGGTGCCCCAATGCTATGCGGAGGTCCCGCTTTTTGCTCTTGAGTTCCATTCTAGGTCATGTGCTTTTTTCTGTCTCTAGGAATGCATAGGAGCCCAGAAGCCACGAGAAATTTTGTTTTTGAGACAGGTTCTCACTGTGTAGCTCTGGCTGGCCTGGAGCTCACTGTGCAGACCAAGCTGGCCTCACACTTGTGGAGTGCCACCTGCCGCTGCCTCCCGAGTCCTGGGATTAAAGGTGTGCACCACCACACCCAGCCTCATATAAAGGTTTTTTTGTTTGTTTTAAAGATGTTTGTGTGTGTATGTGTATGTACACGTGTGCGCAGGTGTGCAAACAGGCCAGAGAGGGCGGCAAAGCCCCTGGATCTGGAGTTATAGGGAGCTGTGAGCCACTCAGCATGAGGACTGAAAACCCAACCCCATCCTCTGCAGGAGCCCAAATGTTCTCACTCCCTGAGCCTTCTCTCTTGCTCTCCATGTGAAGATTGCCTTCCCAAAGGGACCGCCAGAGCTTTTACTGAATCCCCTCAGAATACCGCCACACATAATGGATGACAAGCCATTGTCTTGGACCATTTCATCATGGGACTGACTTTATTCATCTTTCCAGGCTGATGTGTGAATATTTATCCTCAGCCTGTCCTGTGAATCCGGCCTAAACACCTCAACTACTTAAACTCATACATGTCCAGATCCCAAATCATTAACTCCACCTCTTTTTTCTCTCACCAGTTTCCTCGAACTAGAGAATTACTTTCTTCCTTTCACCCATACCCAGATAGTAGACAATTAATTAATTGGTAGACTAATTAATCCTATTCTTGTATATAGTTCACAGGCCCATGGCTTTCTTCTACCCCTTCTTCTATTGTCTTGTGTTAAGTTAGGGTTTGGCAAAATATTTTTATAAAGGGTGAAATAGAAAAAATATTTAGGATTTTTACAAACCATATGGTCTTAGTAGCAATTACAGCTTCACTGTAATAGCTCAAAACAGCCCTAGATAGACTGCAAATAAATGTGACTGTGTTCCAACTGGACTATTTGTGGATGTTGACATTTCAGTCTTACCTATTGGTTATTTGTGTACTTCACAGGATATTGTTCTTCTTTTGTTTTTTCAACTATTGAAGAACATAAAACATAGTTTTAGCCTGTAGGCCATCAGAAAGCATGTGACAAGCTGGACTCGGGTGGGAGGCCCTGGGGCAATGGGCAGCCTTCGTCACCCCAGCTCCTCCTTCCTCTTCAATGCACCATTTCACGCTTTTCCTCAGAAGGAAGCTGTGGCTGCTCCCTCCATCACTTAGAACGCTCCAGCAGTCCTTGTTTTCTTAGAATTAGGGATCTCAAATGGGCACTACTGATATTCGAGACCGGATGATTCTTCGTTGACACAGGATATCTTGTGGACTTACAGTGTTCAGCAGTGTGCCTGGCCTCTGCCTGAAAGGTACCACTAATAACTCTGTCTTCTGGGTGGTTACAGTTTTAAAAATGTCCGTGGACAACCAACATCTTAGGAGTAGAATCCAAGCTCAAACAGCACACTCTCCCCGCCCCGTCTCCTCCCCTTGCCTCCTGCTCCTCATCTTCAAGTCACATTACATTACTGGCCATTTCCCAGCACACCAAGATTGACAGACTTCCATGTCCTTTGCTTCCTCCAAGAACACCCTTCCATTCTGTCCACCGAGTAAATAGGCACACACCTCTCAGCACTCGGTGCATCCCACTCTGTCTCCGCAGTGATCGGAGAATTGAGCTTCCCCCAAGGCACCCTCCCAACCACCCCTACAGATCTATCCAAACACCTAAAGTTCCTTTGCAACTGCTTCCATGCCTGCGTCCATGTTAGTCCATAAGCCTCTGGGGAACTCAGGCTACTCCCAATGCCTTCCATAGCCTGAGCAATCAAACTGAGACCCAGAAAGTCAATGTCTATGAAGGTACAGCTCGAGATGGAGATGCTAGAGCTAGCAGGAAGTCTCCTGACTCCAAACCTCCGTTATCCCTTTGACACCTGTACCTGGCCCTGATTTTTGCTCTGCTGTCTAAAAAGTTTACAAACAAAATAGCATTTCTGGAGAGGAAGGTGAGCAGGGGGGGAGACACAGTTTTGATATGCATTGCCCCGTCCTAGGTACACTGTTCTCTTATTCTGCTCGATAGTTTTAGGTCAACTTGACACAAGCTAAAGTCATCTGAGAGGAGGGAACCTCAGTTAAGGAAATGCCTCCATAAGATAGGGCTGTAGATACCGGGCGGCGGTGGTGCATGCCTTTAATCCCAGCACTAGAGAGGCAGAGCCAGGTGGATCTCTGTGGGTTCAAGGCCAGCCTGGTCTACAGAGCAAGATCCAGGACAGGCACCAAAACTACACGGAGAAACCCTGTCTCAAACAAACAAACAAAAAAAAAATAGGGCTGTAGACAAGGTTGTAAGGCATTTTCTTAATTAGTGATTGGTAGGGGAGGGCCCAGCTCATTGTGGGTGGTGCCATCCCTGGGCAGGTGGTCCTGGGTTCTATAAGAAAGCTGGCTGAGCAAGCCATAGGGAGCAAGCCGGTAAGCAGCACCTCTCCATGGCCTCTGCATCAGCTCCTACCTCTAGGTTCCCACCCTGTTTGAGTTCCTTTCTACCCTGACTTCCTTCAGTGATGAACTATGATGTAGAAGTGTAAGCCAAATAAATCCTTTTCTCCCCAACTTGCTTTTGGACATGGTGTTCCAGCATAGCAATAGGAACTCTAAGACACCTATTAAAGCTCCAGAATGTGTTAGCTGGGCAGCAGATGGGGACTGGCTGGCTTACAGAGCACAACAAATCCATGCCCAGTGACCTAAGGGAATAAAGACAGGTTCTCACCAGAAGACCAAACCAAGGGCAAAGCATGGAATGGAAGATGCACCCAGATCCCCAACAACCTGGATACCAAAATGCCAGAGGATGATCCGGCTGCCTCGAGGAAAGGGAAATTACTGTGATTACTTCATGCTGGACCATAATATTGTGACACTTGATTTTGCAGTGGGGTTTGAGCACCTTCACCCTGCTGGCAGCCACCTGATCGCCCCAGCCACCTGAGGTTTGAGAGGCTCGGAGGAGTTGCAGAAAAGCACTCACAGGACTGAGCCGGGGAACATCTGGTTTTTATTTGAAGCGTGGAGGTCACTGAGAGGATTGTGAAAACAAAAGCAAGATGTGGGAAAGTAAATGGGGCCCAATGAAGGCTGGGGATGGCCTTGCTTCGCTTCCACGGGGACTCGGTGCTGCAGGCGGAGGGCATCTGGCAGTCTCGCTCCTCTGACAGCCCCGGCGTTCACAGGAGCATCCAATCATCTGGACTTCATTCCGGAACCTTCCTCTGCCCTCTTCTCTGGCTTCAATAAAGTGAATCTGGATCCTTTGTCACTCCCATCACTTCCCTCTTCCTCCCCCATAAATCTCACTGTTGATCTACAACCCGGTCAAGGAGCAAAGCAAATCAGGGACACCATGGCCACAGAACTCAGAGAGCAGACAGGAAGGATGGAAGAACAGCAGGTCCCGAAGGCGGCCTGCGATCATCTCTTTACCACCCACTTTACAGAGGAGAAGCTGAAGGCCAGCATTGACATAGCCTACCCAGAAGGGCCACCTGCCTCAACAGGACTCAGCAGGCTCTCAAATGCCTAGCAATAGGTAGACCCTCTGCAGTGGCATTTCCCCCACTAGACAATATTTCACACTCACTCAGAGTGCAGGGACTCCTGAAGGGCTGAGAGGGAAACATTTCAGACATTTTGCTAAGTGAATAAGAGCAAGGTGCAGAACCTTACAGGTGAACGTGGGAGTCAGCTTTCCACCACTGTACCAGAACACTTGAAACAATCCACTTATACAGAGAAAGAGGTTGATGTGTCTCATAGTTCAGGAGGTTCCAGTATAGGACCGGTCCCATTGTTTGGGGAGCCGTAGCGGCACATCATGGTGGGAGCGTGTGGTGAAGCTACTTTTCTGTTGCTGTGATAAAAATACTCTGATGAAGACAACTTAAGGGGGGTACAGGGTTGGAGGGTTTACAGTCTGGTTCACATCATGGGAGGGAAGTCATGAGGCAGGAGCTTGAGTGTTACCGGAATCTTATCTATGCTGTGGCTTGATGTCCAATTAGAGTCAGGTGTTGGTTCAGGGGAAGAGTTTACATTCAGCTGGTTGGGATGGAAGAAAGAGTGTCCCCCCCCCCACCAGAAGGGGAGGTGGGCAGGAAGTTGCATGGGCCCTTTTTTAAGCAGGGAAGCAAACGGTGGTGTGGCGGGTGTGGCGTGGCAGCTGTGGTGATTGTCTCAGGTTCTTATTGTTATATTTGTCCCCGACTTTTATATTATAATAAATGGTAAGAGAAATCACTACACTTGAGGAACTGGTCACGTTGAATCTACATTTATGAATCAGAGAATGATGACTGCTTGTGACCATTTAGTTTTCTCTTTTTTAAAATCACTTTATATGTATATGTGTGTGTGCACCTGAGTGTGTGTGCATGCACCACGTGCATTCATTGCACATGTTTGCAGAAGCCAGAAGAGGGCACTGGGTTCCCTGGAACTGGACTTACAGGAGATTATGAGCTGAAATGTGGGTTCTGGGTAGGGAACCTGGGTATTCTGAAAGATTGATCTCTCAAGTCCCATTATTGTCTCCTTTTTTATTCACTCCAGGATCCCAGCCTGTAGAATGGTGCAGACCACAGTTAAAGGTCTTTAACTTATCAAGATAATCCTTCACGGACATGCCCAGAAGCTTGTCTTCTAGATTCTAGATCCTCTTAAGTTGACAACATTGACCAACACAACCAGAAAACAGAAGGGAGGGGGCCAGTGAGAGAGCCCAGCGTCCATGCATGTCTATAACCCCAGCTATAAGCCTGAGGAGGCAGAAATAGCAGGATCCCTGGGACTCACTGGTTTCTAGCCTGGTTGGACAGATATAAGCTCCAGGTTCAGGGAGAGATCCTGCCTCAAAGGGGAAGGGTAGAAAAAGACAGAGAATAATCAGTATTCTCTTCTTGCTTTGGCATGCACATACAGGCACACACACAACACACACACACACACACACACATATACACACACACAGATGCACAAACACATGCACATGCACATATACACACATGTATACACTGATGCACACTCTCACACACACATTGTGGTGATTTGGATGAAAAATGGCCCCCATTGCCCCAGGCTTTTGAATACTTGATTCACAGTTGGTGGCACTGACTGGGAAGGTTTAGGAACTGTGGCCTTGCGGGAGGAAGTGAATCACTTGGGATGGGATTTGAGAGCTTAAATCCTGGAGCCACCTCCAGTTCACTGTCTCTGCTTCGTGTGGTTCTGTTCTAGCAACCATGCCTGCTGCTTGTTGATGTGATGGACACTTATCCCTCTGGAACCGTAAGCCCAAATAAACCCTCATTGTCTGCCTCAGTTGTGGGGTTTTATCATAGCAATAGAAAAGTAAGTAACACGGGCATAAATAAAGAAATCTTTTGAAATGGAGAAGTAGATAAAAAGACTAGGGTCACACAATCCTCTTTAAAGGCATGGCCCTGGTGGCCAAGAACTTCCCACAAGGCTTCACTACCTCTTCACAACATCACCCCGAGGACTAAGCCTTTGGGAGTAATCCAGATCCAAGTTATAGCAGTGAATAATGGAATATGTACATAAACATATGTACACATATCTATGTATGTGTTTGAATGCTACTGTCAGCATTCACAAAATTAATGTCCAATTCCTAATTCCCAATACCTGAGAATGTGACCTCACTCAGAAATAAGGTCTTTGTAGATGTAAGCAAATTCAGGATCTTGAAATAAGATCATCCTGGATGGAGGGGGCGGGCAAAGTCCAGTTACAAGTACCTTTATAGGAAAAAGAGGGAGCATTTGAGATGCAGACACATGGAAGGCATTACACAAATATGTAGAGATTGTGGGTGTGATGTCACAGGCTGAGGGACTCCTGGAGGTTCCAGAACCTGGAAGAATAAAAGAAGGTTCCTTCCCTGAACCTACAGAGGGATGCAACTGAGCCAATATTTAGTTTGGTGGCTTCTGGACAAGCTCAAGATATGTTTAAAACCAACAATCAAAAGTATTCATGTATGGCTGCACTTGCTTAAGGATTCAGACTTCATTCTTCATCAGAGGATCAAATCAGAAAGAAGGTCAGACCTTCACAGCACTGAGAATCCTAAATCTTAGAAATGAATGTTAAAAAAAAATGCATAAGACCTCTATATGGAAAGATAGAAAATATTATTACAAAATGAAATTTTCATTGGTTTATA